>NW_028280885.1:0-135680 GCF_059751285.1 Brachycentrus maculatus | reverse complement strand
GTCACTTAAGCTGTCTATGACAAGTCATAAGCCCTGTAAATACCCAGACTTTCATATTCTTCTTCGTCTACAGTCGTATGACAATTTATAATGGCCACATTTTAAATTGACAATATTCAAATATAATCCTCTTTTTCTTGGGTAAAATCGTAAATGTTAAAAGTGTACAATGTGATCACTTAACCAGCCTAAGTGAGGTTATAAGCATTATAAATAACAAGATTTTTATATTCTTCTTCACAAAAAAAACTAACTAACCATCACTGAGAGAATAGAACGCCACACCACCCTGTACTTGCAAACATTATTGGCACTTCCACGTTCATGCATCTCCTCATACATACCCGCCGATTGTTTTGACTCCCAACCTGACCACTTTCAAGTATTTGGCATACTTGATCGTGCAAAAACCTATCAGCGAAAGCTAAACTGGCAGTACACAACGGGGTCCTGGTTCCGACCCTAATGTATGGAAGTGAAACATAGAGTTGGCAAAAGAAGGATGAAAGTAGACTGAATGCAGTCGAAATGCGATCTCTCAGAAGAATGTGCGACAAAACAATGTATGATAGCGAATAGTGAAATACGGAAGGAATGCAAAGCTGAGACAAGCATTATCGATAAAATTAAGAAAGGTGTGTTGAGATGGTTTGGACATGTAGAACGAATGAGTGAGGAAAGAACGGTTAATAAATTTATGAGGCGTATGTAATTGGAAAAAGGAACAGAGGAAGACCGAGAAAAACTTAGCACGATCAATTCTTCTTCACCTATACCTTTATTTGTACCTTTATTGGTTCCTTTATTTTTTTCTAGTCTAAGTCTAAGTCTAAGTTTTTTAGAGGTTGAGAAAGTTTTATATAATATGATACAACTGTGTTAGTATCTTGCATACATTTCAAAATAAAAAGGTCTCTGTTAAATAATAAATTTACTCAAATCCACCATAGATACTGCCGTGAACTCGCAATATGAATTGTTGTACTAATCATCATATTATATTTGGTTGGTTGGAAGATATTTCTTTTTAGCGATAATCCCGCCAATGTGCTTATTTATTTTATGTACGTAAAGTATAAATAAATAAACATATGTGCGAGTTTCTAAAATTTGAGCAGTGTGGTTGTCAATCATGGGTAGAACTGTGAATGTCTCTCGTGTATAATGTAATCACTTAAACCAGCCTGTGACAGGATTTTCTTCTTCATCTATGAAACGTCGAAATGTAAAGATAACTACTAAGTGGAGAAAACCAGTTTTTTCAACAAGAATTTGGACACACTCAAAATACTGTGAATAATAATTTTGTTTATGTTGTATTCCTAGATGAATTTGTGAAACTTAAAGAAAAATATCTTGTATAAAAAGTGGCAAGTCCCTTTGATTACAGTCTATGTCATTTAACCCTTTCCACACGCGCAATTATTAAACTTATTAATTTGTCACATGTATGTTACAAGTTTCGTGAGAAATTAAACCTCAACCAGTGTTAATGTATATAGGTACACATATAGGCATGTGCCCATAATAAGTAATGGCACGCTACCGGCTTGCACGCTTAAAATAATAAAACCAATCACTTAACGATACCAATAAAAAATTAAATAAAACAATCAAAGTAAATGGTGAATATAACATGCTGAAATGCAAAGGCCTTTTCCTTATATTAATATCAATAATAATATGACACTGAATAATAATTTAAAAATTAAATGGTAATTTAAAGTTGAAATGATACTTTTATGTTTGATTTTTTAAAGTTTATTTTGCCGATATTATAGTGCTTATATTTTTGTAAAATTTGTTTGAAAATTATGCTTTATAACAATGTACTCGTATTAAAATCCTAAGCAACACTTTCGTGACTTTTATTTTCGAAAATAAATAGAAAATTTCGGTGATTATAAATAAAAAAAATCGTTTTTACGAAGTGGTACAATTTAGTGATGTACAACCAAGCAGTACGCAAGCTAATTCAATTTCAATTGAATTCAATTTTATTCCAAAAAAATATATAAGCATAAAAAACAATATTCAAGGTGTATATCTATTATATGATTTGCAAATCATATAATAGATACCAATCACTCATTTCACTCTCATAAATTAAAATTATTACACCTTGTTCCACATAAAGGCCAAATTATGAATTATCTTGAAAATTTAGAAATCCAAAAAAACCTAAATTCTAATAATAATTTATTAAATAATATATTGTTTCAAAATTCTTCACCATTGCTTTCCATTTTTCCTTTGTTTTCAAACTCCGTCCCTTGACTAACCCCTTCCCCTTACTTTCCCCTCTCCTTATTTATAGAACAATTTTATATTTTTTATTTTAGTTATTATACAGACCTGAATGATGGAAGTTTAACTTCTGAAACATGTAGTCTATAATAAAACTCAAGTGGTAAAAAACGAAGTGTTTTCTTTAATCATTGTAACATATCTTACCACAAAGTTAATGCCGGAAGAATAAATAAAATAGAAGATTTAAAGGTGTAGAAGAATGCCGCTTCGGAAAACTCATTCGGACACATGGAACATATCAATATCCAATGTGATAATGTTCAACATAGCGGTAACTCTTCCTACAGGCATAACCATCGGCAGGTTGGTCCTGTATATAGGAATGTGAAACAATCTATGCCGACTCTGTCTTAGGAACTATCGGGAACATACAGACCAATGCTCCGGATAATTTCAGGATTATCGATCATACCGCGCAACAATCGATAAAAATGCGTAATCAAATACACATTCCTTCTAGTATCTATGTAAACTATTGTAGCCAAGTATATCCTGGAGAATACCAAAAAGGTTGGGGAACACAGAAATACAATGTTCATATTTTCAAAAAAAAAAAAAACCTGTTTTAATATATCGGACTTTCGGCTTCAACGGACACCTCCTCCCGGCGATTAGCCCGTTATATCGAGGTTTTACTGTACTGGATTCTTACAAAACCTGATAGGAAAATTCAACATCTAAAATTGAGTGCAGCGATCCACCCTAATGCAATATGTGACCGCAGAATCTGGCCGAAGGTAGTTGCTGGGTGGACTCGGGAAAGTACCTAACAAGATGGGAGGGGTAACTACCCCTGCTGATAATAGAATAAGCCACCCTTACACCGCTGTGTACACGCTGTCCAATTTGACGAGAGCTCATTTTCTGGACAGACGAATTGAATATTGACAGATTGATCTTACCTTAAGCGGGTATTCTCAAATACAGAATTCATTCCACGGGAGACCACCGGAGGGGTTACATGTCTGTTCACGCGCGATTTGTTTTAGGAATTGTATTACGGTGTTTGAAAATGATGCAGAATGTCTCGAAACACGTGTCACAGTAGATTTTAAAATAAAGTGGTATTTAAAAAAATAATTTTAAAAATAATCAGAATTTATCGGGTATATCGGAGGTATTTTGTGAATATCGGAAACAAATTCGCGTATAAACAGCGCGTGAAGAGTGTACGGGAACCGCGACACTATATTCGCATCTCCCTCTTGCATACTTGCACTGTGCAAGCTTGAGGAGCTCAGAGCTCAATGTTCTCTGGCTATCTAGCGAGTTATCTCCAGTAGCCCTTGAGCTGTCGACAAAAGTGGGCCTATGCTTGTTCCGTGAGCGTTGTGAGATGGTTTTTTAATGTTTTCAGCAAATAAATCTGAATTTTTGACTTCATTTATAACTAATTAAGAGGATTAGCTTTGAAAGTCCGTAGTTTTTCGATTTAAAATCGCTACTTTTTTATTGTGTAGTGACTACCCAACACCGGGACGCACGTTTTATTTTAGCACCGGAAGGGAAAGGTTGATTACAAGAAATGTCAGTACAAAACTGAAATACTCATTAAACTTACTAGTAATAACGCGTCAATTCCAAGTTGTTCCTCAATTCCACTACAGGCGCTTAGCCGTTACGTTACTTTAGCTAATTGAACTAGCATAACTTGGCAGTTTGCCGCTAGATGGCGTCAGCTATCCTAATACAATATTACAAACTTGGATCAACTTTGGCTCGTCTAACTTCGTTACGCTGGTAAAGCATAATGAACAATGAACGCGATCAATGCTATGCGTTATAATCTATTTACTCGAAACATAACGGAACTGCTAAGATGAAAACAGAAAAAAAATACTACTACTAACTGAAAAACTAATTGTGACGGTTTGTGGTCCCGTGGTTAATGTCGCGGACTCTCGAGTCAGAGTACGAGCCCACTCTACCATGATTTGACACCTATTTCTATTAATGATTCGCTTAGGGTCACAGAAATAATAGGAAATTTAAATATTTGTGTAAGTAATAAAATAAAAAAAATACAAATATTTTTTTTATTCAAACCCTTATCCGCACCCCAAACGCAGTGTTATCTTGATCGTCAACACATGAAGGAAGGTGATCAGCCTTCCACTTCAGGTATCAGTCCAGGGTAATATAGAATAAACATTTGAGTGAAAAGAATCACTTATATTTACTTGACCCCCCCGGGAATCGAACCCGGGACCTCCAGTATGGTAGCCGATGGTGCTGACCATTACACTACAAAGGCGGTCAATATTAATAATTTATGTTATAGTGATTTTAAACAAAGTAAGATTTTAATTATAAAATGGAAAATCACAAAGTTATTGCTTCAAATATAAATTAAACTAGAACATTTTGAGTGTGTCCAAATACTTGTTCACAAAATCTGGATTATCTCCAATTAAAGGAGTTATTTTCATACATTTTTTTTTTACTTATTAATTTTTTTATCTCACCAATAGATGTCTTTAGTGAAGTTCTAGTGATTCAAGAACAATGTTTCAAAGTGGGTTCATATATATTGAACTTATCAAAGACAAAGACAAAGATCTTCATCTTTGATGAGATGTCAAAAATAATATGAAAATAACTCCTGTAATTGGAGATAATCCAGATTTTGTGAACAAGTATTTGGACACACTCAAAATGTTGTAAATAAATTATTTGGTCAAATTATAAGCTTAATAATAAAAATGAAAATGGTATTTTCTGGCGTTTCTCATGTGTGTGATTATAATCCAGGATTCGGATCTCACATACTAATATAAGAGTTTCTGCTTAGTAAAAAGCTTCTTTACATCTCACCAATAGATGTCTCTAGTGAAGTTCAAGTGATTCATGAACAAGGTTTCTAAATTGGTTCATATATATAGAACTTCCAAGAATTTGAGTAGTGTGGTTGTCATTAATGGGTAGAATTGATGAATGTTACACGTGTGTTAAGTGATCACTTAAACTAGCCTATGACGGTCGTCAGCCCCGTAAATGCCTAGACTTCCATATTCTTCTTCATCTTTGATGAGATGTCAGAAAAAAAATTAAACTAGTAAAAAGTATTTAATTATATTTTAAAAAAATATGTATACATTCATATTACAAGTAGATAGTATGTATATTAGTACAACCATGTTATATTGTTTGCTCATTATAATTACTAGTTCACGGTAGCTTTCAATTTGCTGGAGTGTACATACACGCTAGTTTGGCGGTGGTCACTCCTGACCCCTGAGCGTACAGTGAGCCTATCAGAGAGTGCCTAATTAAATTGCAAATCGATTATGGCGATAATGAATTTGAAATTAGACAAGGGATTATAGATGATGTCCGACAATTTGAATTAGAAATAACATTGTTCCGGGGGAAATTAATTACGTCACAACGCGTGTCCGAATCCTTGTTCACAAATCTGGGTTTCTCCACTGAGGGGTTGTTTTTAGATTTTAACATCACAAGAGATCCCTGGGATCTACAAAAAGAAGAAGAAGAAGAATACATCACAACATAAATGGAGAAGAGTATGGAAGTCTTGGTGTTTTTGCAGGGCTTTCGACTTGATGGGCTGGTTTAACTGATCACTTTATACACTTGTTACATTCAAGGTTCTACCCATGATTGAGAACCACGCTACTCAAGTTTTTGGAACTCATACATCTATCATCAATCTCGTGTCATTTTATGTTTGAATTCACGTCAGCATCTTTGGTTGGTTTGAGAAAGCTTTTGTATGGCAGAGACCTATTTATATAGATATATCGCTCACTCCTTTCAGGGACGTCTATATAAAAAAAAAAGATTTTTCAAGAGATCGTTTTTAAAGTTTAAGAATATATTAAAATGTATTAAAAATAAAAATCAAGCCACTTTTTGAACGTTTTACTGTGCAACTAATCTTTTTGGGTAAAACCTAAGGGTTTTTTTTCCATTTGAAAAATATTAAGTATATTAAAAGAAATATATCGCTCACTCCTTTCAAGAACGTCATAAATCAAAAATCGTTAATTTTCAGTTGTTCATATTTTCGGAATGTTCAGAAAATGTACTATATCCCAGAAAAAGCGGCATATTTTTTAACTTAATATTTACCCGCTACAGGGCAGAAAGTGTTGTTTTTTGCATTTTGAAGAAAAGGCATTGTTTAATTACTTTTTTAAATATATAATACTAAATATTTTTCGAATGTAGAAAAAACCTTCAGGCTCTACCTAAAAAGATCTGTTGCACAGTAAAAAGTTTAACAAGTGGCTTGACATTTATTTTTAATACATTGTATTATATTTTAAAACTTTAAAAACGTTCTCCTGAAAAATCAAGTTTTTTGATATATGACGTTCTTGAAAGGAGTGAGCGGTATGAAATAATAACTTTTCTTCAAAATACAAAAACAACACTTTCTACCCTGTAGCGAGTAAATATTAACATAAAAATAAGCCACTTCTGCTGGGATATAGTACCTACATTTTTTAGGCATTCCGGAAATATGCCCAACTGATAATTGACGATTTTTTATAAATGACATTGTTGAAAGGAGTTAGCGATATGATTTTTAATCAGTTACCCTAGTATCAAGATTTTAGAATAAATATGACAGGTCTCAAGCCCTGTTAACACCCAGCTTCCATATTCCTCTTCACCTATATAGTGACGTTAACATCAATGAAAATCATCATAAACCGATAGGTCTGATCATTTCCCTTTATCCACGTGTGTCTGCGACCGTCCTGCCAGGGGGAGATCGTAGGGCCGGCTTGTCTGTCCGCCATCTTGTTTTGCGTTTGACGTGGTCTGCATGGGGATGAGGAAAGCCACCCCCCCCCCCTCCCGGCGACCGGCAAATGTCCGCAAACCATAATTGATTCGCTAACTCGGTGGCATTTATGGCCTAATGGCAGATGATGTAGTGTTTGGAGGGCAGATCGGACGAACTGGCAAAATGGAAATATTGGTTATTCTTAAAAATATTATATATCGCTCACTCCTTTCAAGAACGTCATAAATTAAAAAAAAATAGATTTTTCAGGAGAACGTTTTTAAAGTTAAAAATATAATACAATGTATTAAAAATAAATATCAAGCCACTTATTAAACTTTTTACTGTGCAACAGATCTTTTTAGGTAAAACCTGAAGGTTTTTTCTCCATTTGAAAAATATTTAGCAAATTAAAAAAAAATTAAACAATACTATTTCTTCAAAATGCAAAAACAACACTTTTTGCCCTGTAGCGGGTAAATATTAAGTTAAAAATATGCCTCTTTTGCTGGGATATAGTACATTTTCTGGGCATTCCGAAAACATGCACAACTGAAAATTGACGATTTTTGATTTATGACGTTGTTGAAAGGAGTGAGCTACATAAATTTAAAAAAAAAAACACATAATTTTTGGTGTTTCCAAATCCTTGTTCACACATATCAGTTTCTCCACTTATGAGTTTTTTTTTATATTTTTGGCATCTCAATCGAGATGTAGAGAATAGGGAAGTCTGGGTATTTAAAGGGCTTATGACCTGTCAAAGGGTGGTTGTGAATTTTAAGTGATCGATTAAAAGTGATCAAGACATTATCAACCTCAATTTATTTTTTTTAATTTTTGGATACCTTACCATTTATTTTTAAACCTACTAGCTATTTTTGTAGCCTTTATTAGAATTAAAAATCTTTAAACTTAATAATAATAATCAAACCCTTATCCGCACCCCAATGGTGCATAGGGCACTGCGTCATATAAGCGCAGTGTTATCTTGATCTAAACTTAACTCTGATATATTGATTTTTGGAAAGAAAACCAATTTGTAGTTCTCAACAGTGGGCTTTAAGCTTTTGAAGTGCTTTAAACATGAAATGACCCAATCTAGCCCTGCCTATTTCCTAGCGGCATCGTATGTACATAATTCCGACAAACCATCTTTATCAAAGTTTGAAGCCAGTATTAGAATTGGAAATCACTCAGGATTGGTGAATTTCTAAACTAAACACTAATTTGTTTCTTTTTTGGTCAGAAAACTTAACTGGCGGCTTATATCGGAGTGCTAGTACCGACACTAATGTATGGAAGCGAAGTATGGATTTGGAAAAAGAAGGATGGGAGTAGAGTGAACGACGTTTTAATACGTTCTCTCGGACGAATATGTGGAAACATCGTTAGATGTTGAGACGTTATTATTAAGGATAATGTTGAACGACTTACATGAATTATTTTCACAATATTTTCGGTGTGTTCAAATCCTTGCTCATAAATCAACTGTTATTAATTACAGTTCATTAATTACTAATAAAAAACTTATAATTAATTAACCTAATTTACAAATGATTAGTTAATAATTAATTAGCTGTATTAATAATTAATTAATACAGTTAATTAATTTTAAACTTATAATTAACTAACTGTATTAATTAATTATTAGTTTTAATTTGTACCAGAGGATGAAAACAATTGTCGTTTTCGAAACTAGTCGTAGATAAAAATAAAACTCAATTCAGTGGATTATTCAAGTGTTTAATTTAATGAATAGTTATATTCCATATTTAACATACTTTATTTATTGTTTCGGCATTAACTTTGTGGTAAGACATGTTACAATAATTAAAGAAAACACTTCGTTTTTTACCACTTGAGTTTAATTATAGACTACATGTTTCAGAAGCTAAACTTCCATCATTCAGGTCTGTATAATAACTAAAATATAAAATATAAAATTGTTCTATAAATAAGGATAGGGGGAAAGTAAGGGGAAGGGGTTAGTCAAGGAACGGAGTTTGAAAACAAAGGAAAAATTGAAAGCAATGGCGAAGAATTTTGAAACAATATATTATTTAATAAATTATTATTAGAATTCAGGTTTTTTTGTATTTCTAAATTTTCAAGATAATTCATAATTTGGCCTTTATATGGAACAAGGTGTAATAATTTAATTTTCTATCCTTATTTATAGAACAATTTTATATTTTATATTTTAGTTATTATACAGACCTGAATGATGGAAGTTTAGCTTCTGAAACATGTAGTCTATAATTAAACTAAAGTGGTAAAAAACGAAGTGTTTTCTTTAATTATTTTAACATACTTCATCTATGTTAAAATGTTGTAATTTTTGTATTCATTTCATAATTATTTTTCTGAATCTAAAAATAATCTCTGATTAATTTCGTTCAGTTTCCTCGCCCGTTCACTTTATTAGAGTTAATTCTTCTCAACTTCACTCCGCTTCTTTTTAATTTCACTTTTCCTCCTCCGTTCTTCTAAAATACTGAATAAACGAATTTATCAACACGGATTTACAGGAAAAGCGAGCGCGAAATACTCTCGGAAAAACGCTAAAATTAACTAAGGCACTTTTTACAACATTTTGTGACTGTCTAAACACTTGTTCACAAATAATTTTGTGTATTTAAAAACTTGTTCACAAGTATTTCGACACAAATGTGCCAATTCGTGTGTGTATATATAAATATATATATATATATATATATATATATATATATATATATATATATATATATATATATATATATATATATATATATATATATATATATATATATATATATATATATATATATATATATATATATATATATATATATATATATATATATATATATATATATATTACATATATATATATATATTACATATATATAAATATATATATATATATATATATATATATATATATATATATATATATATATATATATATATATATATATATATATATATATATATATATATATATATATATATATATATATATATATATATATATATATATATATATATATATATATATATATATATATATATATATATATATATATATATATTTATAAATATATATGTATATATATATATATATATATATATATATATATATATATATATATATATATATATATATATATATATATATATATATATATATATATATATATATATATATATATATATATATATATATATATATATATATATATATATATATATATATATATATATATATATATATATATATATATATATATATATATATATATATATATATATATATATATATATATATATATATATATATTACATATATATAAATATAAGTATAATTTTTACATACGTTTTTAATTGTTTTTATCTCTTTGAACATAATATGAATGATGAATAAGAAAATAGTGCGAGGCTGAGATGAGCATTAGCGATAATATTAAGAATGGTATATTTAGTTGAGGTGGTTTGGACATGTGGAACGAATGTGTGAGGAAAGAACGGTAAAATAAATTTACTATGCGAACGTACTATACAAAGGAGAAATGGAAAACCGAGGAAAACCATTGATATGATCAAGTGCGTCAAATACTTAAAAATGGTCAGGAGTTGGAATAATCGGTGAGTATGTATGAGTGTAGAAGAGGCGAATATTGTTTGTTATATCCAAGTTAGATTGGTGTGGAATTATATTATCTCTCCCCATCCCTGCGGAAAAGTGGCGTGATGGTTAGTTAGTTAAACATATAAACACATTGATCAAATAATTACAAAACTGTATATTGATGATACTATCTGACACTATAAAACATCCATTATTAGTTAAACATATCAAATATTACAGTTAAGAAAACGTTTGTTGTTATTTCGACACTACTAGGGGTCGAACCAGGGACCTCACCCACGATAGCTACATGCGACTACCCATGCACTACCAATGTCTAAAATCCACATTTATAAGTTACTACGCTTTTCCGGCGAGCCTAAATATTGCAATAACAAAACTCACGAAACCTAATGCGGGCTCATAACAAGAGCGTAATAACTCTGGAAGAACACAAAAGCGAATAATAACAATTTTACGAGCAATTTGTTTTCCATTTGGTGCGGACATTATCGAGTTATTCTAATGCCCTTTAAAAAACATTTCAATCACGACGTTGTTCATTGTTCATTCATGTTTCGGGGAGAAGGGGACATCGAATAGGGTTGCCACAAACTTTTATTTATTTTTCATATCACTTTTTGACATCTCATCAAAGATGAAAAATAATATGACCACCGACATAGGCTGGTTTAAGTGATCACTTTACACACGTATAACATTTACCAATTCTAACCATTATTGATAACCAGGCTGCTTAAAATGAAAGAGTTTTGTCTCAATAAAAAGCTTCTTTCATCTCACAGTAGATGGTGAAATTCTAGTCAATTCAAGCGACACGTTTTTGAATTTGAACAATATGCGAGTATATAGAAATTCCAAGAATTTGGGTAGTGTGATTGTCACCCACGATTAGAACTGGTGAGTGATACACGTGTGTATAGGGATCACTTAAACCAGCCTATGACGGTCGTGAACCCTGTAAATGCCCAGACTTCTATAATTTTCATTATCTGTGTTGAGATGTCAAAAAAATAATATTATTGTTAAAAAATAATTATTTAATTTGATCACCCATGTCTACTATATATGCTAGCACCATCGTAATCATTTTCTTTTTTTCATATCTGCAACCAATGGTGCATAGGGCACTGCGTTAAGTGCACAACTTTGATGATTTCGTTACTTTTTCATAGTTTATATTTCTTTCTAGTTTCAGTTTTTAATGTTAAATTGTCAAATATATTAGGAGGTAAAAAGCAAGATAAGGATTTTTTTATATTTCAATTTTATTGGCAACCCTGTCACCAAAAGCGCTCCGAAAGAATACATTGTTATATCAATTTGTTGTGTTTTAGTTGCGTCGGCGATTTTTCATGGGGGAATTAATAACAGGGTTGTCAACATAGATTGTTGTCACTATAAAAACTAATTTACAGCACAATATGTGAGTATATATATATATATATATATATATATATATATATATATATATATATATATATATATATATATATATATATATATATATATTTATATATATATATATATATATATATATATATATATATATATATATATATATATATATATATATATATATATATATATATATATATATATAGATATATATATATATATATAAAATTGAACCTAGGACCTCAAGCATAGAAGCTTAATGCGCTAATTACAAAACTTTCGAATGTGGATAGGATAATAAGAGGGCAGATAGTAAAGAAAAGAATTCAATATTTATATATGGGATAAACAGAATAAAAATTATGGAATACGAATGAAGCTTAAGCAAATAATATAAAAAGGATAAATAATTCATAAAATAAGAAGAATGGAAGATAAAAAAATTGTCATTAAAGTTGTAAAAAGGCTAGTAAAAATTAGATGGGGAATGAGAAGTAATATGATTCATTCATTCGAACCCTTATCCGCACCCCCATAGTGCATAGGGCACATATAAATGTTTCATATAAATGCAGTGTTACCTTGATCTTTAACACACGAAGGAAAGGTGATCAGCCCTCCGCTTCAGGTAACTACCAGTCCAGGGTAATATTGAATAAATATTAGAGTGAAAAAATCGCTTATATTTATTAGACCCGCTTCTCAGAATCGAACCCTGGACCTCCAGAACTGTAGCCGAACTAATATTATTAGAAGATAATAACATAATAATAATAATTTAAAAAAAAAAAAAGAAATTTCATTTACCCAGGTTGGCATCGAATTTTTTGTCATCCTAAAAAAATCTAGTTGTATAAAGATATTTTTTTAGATAGTAGTTGTGTTAGATGAGAAATACGACAGTACTTTAAGTGTGTCCAAATATTTGTTTACAGCGCTGGGTTTGTTCACATAGGAGATATTAATATATTAATGCTAAACTAACTAACTAACCATCACGCCGCTTCCCCGCAGGGGTAGGCAGAGAGAATAGGGCGCCACACCACTCTGTCCTTGCAAACATTCTTCGCCTCTTCCACGTTCATGCATCTCCTCATACATACCCGCCGATTGTTACGATTCCTAACCTGACCACTTTCAAGTATTTGGCGTACCTGATCGTGCCATGTTTTTCTCGGTCTTCCTCTGCTTCTTTTCCCGCTAACATTCGCCTCATAAATTTGTTTTACCGTTCTTTCCTTACTCATTCGTTCTACATGTCCAAACCATCTCAACACACCTTTCTTAATTTTATCGATAATGCTTATCTCAGCTTTGCATTCCTTCCTTATTTCACTATTCGTACATCTATCATACATCGTTTTGTCGCACATTCTTCTGAGAGATCGCATTTCGACTGCATTCAGTCTACTTTCATCCTTCTTTTGCCAACTCCATGTTTCACTTCCATACATTAGAGTTGGAACCAGGACTCCGTTGTGAACTGCCAGTTTAGCTTCCGCTGATAGGTTTTTATTTGCTATAACTGATTTCAGTGCACCATTCACTTTGTTCCCAGCATTCACTCTATATTAATGCTACGTGTCAATATATTGATACTACTTATCAATATATGAATAGCTACGTATCTGTCGCGTGTGTGTTCTGTTTTATGTGTTAACTGTTTTTTTTAATATTTTTATTACTTTAGCTGTAAATTAAGTTTGCCTATGAATCTTCTTAACTTTTGCCATATTTTATTATTGCTGTTTACTTTTAACTCATTTAACATTTGTGTAATTTTGTAATTGGAATGTTACAATTTCCTGTTTTATTTGTTATTCATTATTGTAAATCCGCTTCCGTGGTGTAATGGTCAGCACGCTCTGCTACCGTTATGGAGGTCCCGGGTTCGATTCCCAAGGGAGGTAAAATAACATAAGTGATTTTTTCACTGTAATATTTATTTAATATTATTACTTTGGACTGGTATACTTATATTACCTTGGACTGGTACCTGAAGCGGAGGGCTGATCACCTTTCCTTCATGTGTAAACGATCAAGATAACACTGCGTTTATATGACTCAGTGCCCTATGCACTATTGGGGTGTGGATAAGGGTTTTTAAAAAAATGTATTTATGGTAATGTTCTTTTAAATTTCTAAGCAAATAAAAATCAAATAAAATAAGTAAAAATTGTATGGGTAATAAGAAAAAATATCATAAGAAGAAAATAATGAAAAAAAAACTGCAAAAACGAAATATACTCAGGTTGGTATCGAGTTTTTTGCCACCCTAAATTTCTCGACATTCCCTACATTATTTGTTTAACATACATTTTATAACCCTTATTAAATCACATTCACGAAATACACTGTGCGCGCAAGGGACGGGTGTATCGGGAAGACGTTCGACGAGCGAGACGGGGATATGTGTAATTGTGAGGGGATGAAAAATGGAAAATCTAATAAAATCGGGACAAAAAGCGTTTTCGTTATACAAAGAGCACGACACAAATTGAATTTTGACACAATGTTTGGCGTAACATACCACTGTGCTATTTCGTATGACATGGTAAAACAGAATGCATTTAAACTAAACTGCTAACGAACACACACTAATCACATCCATACATCTATTATTTTAATGTATAAATAATACCATAATTCATTTTTAATAGCCTGCGATACGTGCAATACTCAATCAATTACACATCAATAATATTTATTTTTAAAACATATTGTTGACGTCTTTTTGATTAAGAAATGCAAGTATATTATAACGTGATAATATTTTTCTTCGTAAATTGGGTGTTAATAATATGTTAAGTGGGTGTATAATAATAAATTAAACAATGTGTTGCTATGTAATTAAAGTTTATAATTAAAGTTTATTCTTAATTTATCTTTACAATATTTTTCTGTTTATCTATCTGATTCTGACAGTTCAGAATATTATATTTTTTATATCTGATGTCTTTTGTTTTATTCAGTGCGACGCATGCAACATCTGGTGGTAGATTTGTTTTATGTAGGTACTATATGTAAGGTATATAATATATATACATATATATACATATATATATTTATATATATATATATATATATATATATATATATATATATATATATATATATGTATATATATATATGTATATGTATATATATATATATATATATATATATATATATATATATATATATATATATATATATATATATATATATATATATTATATATATATATATATATATTTAAGACCTTCTAAAAACAGTCGTTTTATGTTTAACTAAGAGCTTTTAAAAACAGTCGTTTTATGTTTAACTAAGAGCTTGTAAAAACAGTCGTTTAATGTTTAACTAAGAGCTTTTAAAAACAGTCGTTTTATGTTTAACTAAGAGCTTTTAAAACAGTCGTTTAATATTTAACTAAGAGCTTTTATAAACAGTCGTTTTATGTTTAACTAAGAGCTTTTAAAAACAGTCGTTTAATGTTTAACTAAGAGCTTTTAAAAACAGTCGTTTTATGTTTAACTAATAGCTTTTAAAAACAGTCGTTTTATGTTTAACTAAGAGCTTTTAAAAACAGTCGTGTAATGTTTAACTAAGAGCTTTTAAAAACAGTCGTTTTATGTTTGACTAAAAGCTTCTAAAACAGTCGTTTTATGTTTAACTAAGAGCTTCTAATAACAGTCGTCTTATGTAAAACTAAAAGATTCTAAAAAACTCGTTTTTTACGTGATTTCACACCCCTAACGAAGTAGAATAGTGCTTTATTTTAAATTCGCAAAATACCTTAAGCAAAATGATTATTATTTTATCAAATTGATCCTAATGGCTCTGAAAATGTATTTATTAAAATCACAATGAGTTTTTGTATTAAGTTCCGGCGATAGCAGTGCCATCTGTAGCCACCTTTTCCAACTAATTTCATTAGGCATTCCATTTTTGAAGCACGGTGGACAAAATTTAATTTTAAAAGTCATTTGTTACTCCCAAGCCCGATAGAACACTGCGCCGATACTGATTTTTATTTTATTTATTTATTAATTTAAACATATTACATACATAAGTAATATTCCCGATGAGTAATTTCCATTTATCATTTTGGGACATGGGATTAAGGTTAACAAGAATGAAAAACAGATAAAAAAGTAACAAATAAGAAAACACAGGGCAAAATGTAAATTATAAAACAAGAAAAGTGACTGTACATAGACATGTAAAAAAAACATAAATATTTTACATAAATTATTTAACATCTTTAAAACTAGCATAGTTTTTTTCCACTTTTATTTTATTTCTCAGCATAGATAAAGAGAGCATAGATAAAGAAGGATATGGAAACCTGGGTATTTACAAGGCTGACAACCTGTCAAAGGCTGGTTTCCACTTTGCTTTATAAAATTTAAGTTTTGTACTGACATTTCTTGGTGGAACTGCATTTTATATAATAAAATAACTGTGTAATTTTTACACATTCATTTTATTTGACCAGTAACTGGGTCTCGTCTTAACCGACATCATTGTACTGGTCTAAAGATGTCGGTTACAATGAAATTCGGTTGCTGGTCAAATAAAATTCATGTGGAAAAAATTTCAAAGCTGTTATTTTATTCTAATTTATAAAATAAAATATAAATTAAGTTTTTTACCATATTTATTTTTATTATTTCAAATTAGCATGGCGTTCAATTCTCTCTTCTCATCCCTGGGAAGAAGTAACATGATGGTTTTTTAGTTTAGTAATTTTCAAGTTGATTAAAAGCTAATCGGCGCACATTGCCGCGAACGCCATTACTTGTGATTACGTTTGCGCGGGAAAAATAAAATGGCGTTAGACAGCCCTTCCCCCCTAATCCACCCCCCCTCCTCTACCCTCGTCCTGATGATCTCTGCTAACAGACAATCTAGAGAGTACACTTAAAAAAACTAAAACACGTTTACTATATTACATTGTGTAATAAAAATATATAATCTGTAGCGGAGTACAGTCAACGCGCGCCGAAAAGGAGATTGCCTCAAATATTTGTATATATATATATATATATATATATATATATATATATATATATATATATATATATATATATATATATATATATATATATATATATATATATATATATATATATATATATATATATATATATATATATATATATATATATATATATATATATATATATATATATATATATATATATATATATATATATATATATATATATATATATATATATATATATATATATATATATATATATATATATATATATATATATATATATATATATATATATATATATATATATATAAATATATATACATATATATATGTATATATATATTTATATAAATATACATATATATTTTTTTTTGTTTTTTTGTCCACCTCCGTAGTGTAATAGTCAGCACGCTTGGCTAACGTCCCGGGTCCTGGGTTCGATTCCCAAGGGGGATAAAATAAATATAAGTGATTTTTTCACTGTAATATTTATTCAATGTTACCCTGGATTGGCACCTGAAGCGGAGGGCTGATCACCTTTCCTTCATGTGTAAACGATCAAGATAACACTTCGTTTATATGACACAGTGCCCTATGCATCACTGGGGTGCGGGTAAGAATTTTATTATATATATATATATATATGTATATATATATATATATATATATATATATATATATATATATATATATATATATATATATATATATATATATATATATATATATATACATACATATATATATATATATATATATAATATATATATATATATATATATATATATATATATATATATATATATATATATATATATATATATATACATGTATATATATATATATATATATATATATATATATATATATATATATATATATATATATATACATATAAATATATATATATATATATATATATATATATATATATATATATATATATATATATATATATATATATATATATATATATATATATATATATATATATATATATATATATATATATATATTTATATATATATATATATATATATATGTATGTATATATATATATATATATATATATATATATATATATATATATATATATATATATATGTATATTTATTTATTTATTGAACGGCTAAAGCCTTACACATAACACATATATACATAGTCTTTGAACATAAAATAATAATATAATAACAAATAGTAAAGTACCATACTACAAATACTACAAGTACCTTGTATCAAAATATACAAGTATACACAAATAATGAAAATAACAATGTATGTTTTTACACCAACACCACATTTGCTTTTTCTGGTATTCGGTCTTTTTCTGCTTCAATTTGTAATTACTTACTCCTTATAAATTCATTTTACTATCCTTTCTTCACTCAATCTATTCTCATTCATATATCCTTTTCTCCACAAGGGAGTTCTTTATTACATTTTGACATCTCAGCATACATGAAAAATAATATAAAAGTCTGTTTGTTTACAAGGCTTATGACCTCTTAACGTCTGGTATAAATGATCTCTTTGTAAAATTAAACAACTTTGTTCTATCCACTTTTTTATTATTATTAGTACACTTTAACCTACCGGTTTCAACAAGAACTTTGTCATCATCAGGGTTTATTAAATTCTAAAACATTAAACACATTAACGTTTAAGAAACATTAAATGACCTATTATTTTTTGACATCTCATCAAAGATGAAGAAGAATATGGAAGTCTGGGCATTTACGGGGCTTACGACCGTCATAGGCTGGTTTAAGTGATCACTTTACACACGTGTAACATTCACCAATTCTACCCATTATTGACAACCACACTACTCAAATTTTTGGAAGTTCTATATATATGAACCAATTTAGAAACTTTGTTCTCGAATCATTAGAACTTCACTAGAGACATCTATTGGTGAGATGTAAAGAAGCTTTTTTATTAAGCAGAAACTCTTATGAGTATGTGAGATCCGAATCCTGGATTATAATCACGCACATGAGAAACGCCAGAAAATACCATTTTCATTTTTATTATTAAGCTTATAATTTGACCAGATAATTTATTTACAACATTTTGAGTGTGTCCAAATACTTGTTCACAAAATCTGGATTATCTCCAATTACAGGAGTTATTTTCATATTATTTTTTGACATCTCATCAAAGATGAAGAAGAATATGGAACAGACTTCCATATTCTTCTTCATCTTTGATGAGATGTCAAAAAATAATATGAAAATAACTCCTGTAATTGGAGATAATCCAGATTTTGTGAACAAGTATTTGGACACACTCAAAATGTTGTAAATTAAATGACCTCTTTACACGCGTGTAACATTCACTATTCTACACATGATTGACAACCAAGCTAATAATTTTTTGTAATTCATATATTTCATATAATGTTTTTTTGGGATTCTAACGTTGTCGTCTATATTCTTACACTTTAATCTTTAGTTAGGTGATTCGCTCTCTATCGCTGCTGAAGATGGAACTTTCCAGAATCGCCTTTCGTCTCAAAAACTACAAACAATTAGCCTTTGGTCTCGCTAAGATAAATACATAAACTCCTAATCTCACTTCGTTCAGCGTAAATACGGCTGTGGCATTGTTGAGCGGATACCGTGAAATTGGACTCAGTAAGAAATGTTTAGCTAAAAGATCCCAATATTTTGTGGGTAAAAGATTATTTGTTTTTTTTTAATAAATTTTGAATTGCTCTTTATTTTTCCCCTCAGTTTTAAAATCTTAATAATACAAACACTTCTTCGGTTCAATTAAATTAAATCAATTCTTTTCAATTTTTTCAATAATTATTATATTCATTACAAACTAATATTTGAGGTGTTACATTAAAAATATCAAATTAAAAAGTAAGCAAAAAGACTCTTGTTAAAGATATAGAAGAATTCCGCTTCGGAATACTCCTTCAAACACATGGAACAGATCAATATCCAAGTGATATTGTTCAACATAGCAGTAGCTCTTCTTCTCCGTCTTACTCCTTATTACTGAGGGTTGTTAGTCTTGTGAAAGCAATGACTCTTCTCCAGTTATCCCTTGACTGCGCTGCAGGTAGCGCTTTAACCACCGAGGTGTCTACTGCTGCCTTAACTTGATTGGTCCATAGTATGTAACAGCTTCCTCTCACTTTCATCCCTTCCAGGATGCTAATCACAACCATTTGTTACAGGTTATCCTGTATGCTACCATTTGTTACAGGTGTCCAAAGAACTGAAGAATCTGTTGTGTACAGACACTGGCCAGAGTCAAGCCATCCAAGTGTAACTCCTGATAAATAGACTCGTCTGTGTTTAACAATCCAACACACATTTTGAATGCATCAATTTTTCCTTTCTGCTATTTTTATGGTCCATGTTTCAGCAGCATACAGAAGCTTTATATCAGTGTTGTTACTCAAACTCCGGTCTTTCCAGATTTTGTCTAGCTTAAACATGACACGTCGGCAATGGCGAATATTCAATAAAATCATTTAAATTTGTATAATATATGGGGGACGTATATATATATATATATATATATATATATATATATATATATATATATATATATATATATATATATATATATATATATATATATATATATATATATATATATATATATATATTTATATATATATATATATATATATATATATATATATATATATATATATATATATATATATATATATATAAATATATATACATATATATATGTATATATATATTTATATAAATATACATATATATTTTTTTTTGTTTTTTTGTCCACCTCCGTAGTGTAATAGTCAGCACGCTTGGCTAACGTCCCGGGTCCTGGGTTCGATTCCCAAGGGGGATAAAATAAATATAAGTGATTTTTTCACTGTAATATTTATTCAATGTTACCCTGGATTGGCACCTGAAGCGGAGGGCTGATCACCTTTCCTTCATGTGTAAACGATCAAGATAACACTTCGTTTATATGACACAGTGCCCTATGCATCACTGGGGTGCGGGTAAGAATTTTATTATATATATATATATATATATGTATATATATATATATATATATATATATATATATATATATATATATATATATATATATATATATATATATATATATATATATATATATACATACATATATATATATATATATATATAAATATATATATATATATATATATATATATATATATATATATATATATATATATATATATATATATATATATACATGTATATATATATATATATATATATATATATATATATATATATATATATACATATAAATATATATATATATATATATATATATATATATATATATATATATATATAAATATATATATATATATATATATATATATATATATATATATATTTATATATATATATATATATATATATGTATGTATATATATATATATATATATATATATATATATATATATATATATATATATATATATATATATATTATATATATATATGTATATATATATATATATATATATATATATATATATATGTATATTTATTTATTTATTGAACGGCTAAAGCCTTACACATAACACATATATACATAGTCTTTGAACATAAAATAATAATATAATAACAAATAGTAAAGTACCATACTACAAATACTACAAGTACCTTGTATCAAAATATACAAGTATACACAAATAATGAAAATAACAATGTATGTTTTTACACCAACACCACATTTGCTTTGTCTGCCGGCGCTTCGGAACACATTTCAGACTCATTCTTCATTGTGTTTAAAAATAGCCTTGTGTACAATGCTTCAATAGATATTCCAGTTCACAATAAAATGCTTTGCATTCGTATTTGCACTCGCAAATACTTATGCTCTTTTTGGTTCGATTGTGCCGTGTTTCCTCAATAGGAATTAAAGGATTAAATATGAACTAAATATGTCCAAATTCCTTTTGATATAATTACTCAGAAAACACAATAGCCATTTTTTCATGGTTCATCTGGAGCCAGAATGAACATCGGATAGTCATAAAATTTATTTCCTTGCAAAAATTAGCAATGCGTACCTACATTCAAAATTACATATTTGATATCTCAACATCGATGAAAAATAATACCTTTGATAAAGTGATCACTTTACACACGTGCAACATTCACCATTCCACCCATGACTGACAACCCCGTTAGTCATATTTTTTGAACTCCTACACATCGCTCACTCCTTTCAACAATGTCATATATAATATTTAAAATCGTCAATTTTCAGTTATACATGTTTTCGGAATGCCCAAAAAATGTACTATATCCCAGCAAAAGCGGCATATTTTTAACTTAATATTTACAAGCTACAGGGCAGAAGGTGTTGTTATTTTGCATTTTGAAGAAAAATTATCGTTTAATTATTTTTAAAAAAACTAAATATTTTTCAAATGGATAAAAAACAATAAAGTTTTAACTGAAAAGATCTGTTGCACAGTAAAAATTTCAATAAGTGGCGCGATATTTATTTTTAATACATTTTATCATATTTTTAATATTTGAAAACGATCTCCTGAAAAATCTTTTTTTTTATATACATATAACGTTGTTGAAAGGAGTGAGCGATATATCACTGATCGAGCCATCTATGTTGATTTTAGAGAGCTTTTTATTTTGAACACCGTTTATTTGAATATGATCGCATCAAAACATCAAAACACAAGTATATACAAGTCACAATAGATTTTAAGGAGAAGTGGTATTTACTTAGTAAAACTTAATTGAGAAATGGATTGATATTAACACAAAATGACTTAATAAATATTTCTTATTATAAACATTTTTTCGAAGAATACGAATGGAATAGTAGTTGCTACGCAATGCACAATAAAAATAACATTTAGGAGTTTTTAATCATTTTTTTAAATCATATTTTTCAAATCACATTTTCATATGTTGTATGGAGTGTGTGGAAGTTTTTGGTAAGGGAATGTAATTAAGTATGAGTATTTTAACGTTTTTTTAGGATTTTAATGTTTTAGAATTTAATGAACCCTGATGATGACAAAGTTCTTGTCATAACCGGTTGGTTAAAGTGTACTAATAATAAATTGTCCGCCTCCGTAGTGTAATGGTCAGCGCGCTCGGCTACCGTTCTGGAGGTACCGGGTTCGATTCCCAGAGGGGGGTCTAATAAATATAAGTGATTTTTTCACTGTAATATTTATTCAATATTAACCTAGACTGGTACCTGAAGCGGAGGGCTGATCACCTTCCCTTCGTGTGTTGACGATCAAGATAACACTGCGTTTATATGATGCAGTGCCTTATGCACCATTGGGGTGCGGATAAGGGTTCGAATGAAATAATAAAAAAGTGGTTAAAAGAAAGTTGTTTTATAAAGTTTATTAAATGTGCCACAAAGTATCTGCGAAAAACAATAAAGAAATAGTTGATATTATTAAACACTGTCACATGATTTTTGATAATGATGTGGAATGCATCGAAATACGTGTAAAAACAAAAATTAAAATTGAGTTTTTTTACGAATTAAATGTTGAATTTAAAAATTACAACGTTAAAATTGGATATCTGATCCACTTAATGATTTTATTGAAAGGCATCAACAATCTACCATCTAATTCACAATATTATCGGAATCGAATTGAATCCAATCTCTGAAAATGTCCTCAACTAAAATACCGTATTGTTATCGGCACAAAAGGTTGTATTGTTAATCAAATACCCTTTTAATAGTTCCCTTTTCAACCGACAGATTGCTATTTGGCGCTCGAGTGAGCAGGGGATGATGTAACGTTTTAAATTCAATCACGATTACCTTTGTAAAAAATGGATGCATGAATGTGGAAGAGGTGAAGATTGCTTGCAAATGTAGATTGGTGAGGCATTGTATTTTCTCTACCTACGAAGAAAAATAGAAAATTTTTGAGAAAATTTTCGATAGTCATTTATTTCCGTAAAATATTCTGGAAAAACTTAATATAGTTGTATCTGAAAAGTAATTATTTACTTGTTATTTTAAATATGGGGATGATCAAGTATTTTCATTAATTGATTCGGCAGTCACATTGCGGTAACATCTATCCATTTTAAATTCAAGTTTTACTTGGTAAATATCACTATTAAAAGGGTAATACATATCAAGCAAAATAAAAGTTATAATAACTTGAATGCGGCCAGGTCTGAAGTCGGAATAATGAGCGGTCATGTATGAGGAGACGCATGAATGTGGAAGAGTCAAAGATTGTTTGCAAAGATAGATTGGTATGGCGACCCCAATGTTAACACACGAAGGGAAGGTGGTCAGCCTTTCGCTTCAGGTACCAGTCCATGGTAATTTTGAATAAATATGACAGTGAAAAAATCACTAATATTTTTTTTACCCCCCTCGGGAATCGAACCTGGGACCTCCAGAACGGTAGCCGAGCGTGCTGACCATTACACTACGGAGGCGGACAAAACATAATTTTAAAACATAGTTTTATTTTAATTATAAAATGGATAGTCAAAATGTTATTGTTTCAAAAAATTAAAAATTTTATTAGTTGTTTCCTGAAAACTGAAAGAATTTAGCAGATGATCATTTAGCTTTTGAAATCGCATAGTTAAATCCCAACCGTGTTTTTAAGCTTAAAGCTGTTACCCTTCGAAGGTTTCATCTAAGTGTTCAAGATCAGATAAGGCATTGTTACATTAGTCCTTGTAAAGGGTTAATGCGTGCGGTACTACATAATAAACTACCCTTGTACCAGCGTCACGCTCTCAATAGGACAATGGAAGAAAGGAAACAACCAAATGTATCCCGGCAATTAGACGGGATTTGGGAGAAAAAACATGTTTGTTTTGTTGGGGTCAATAATTGTCTGGGTTTGAGGAATGTTTACCTACTTAATACTTTGTATTTTAATAATATGTAAGGACCGTTAAGTTACTTATTAGCTGTATTTTTACAACATTTTGAGTGTGCCCAAATACTTGGTCACAAAATCTGGATTATCTCCAATTACAGGAGTTATTTTCGTATTATTTTTTGACATCTCATCAAAGATGAAGAAGAATATGGAAGTCTGGGCATTTACGGGGCTGACGACCGTCATGTGCTGGTTTAAGTGATCACTTTACACACGTGTAACATTCATCAATTCTACCCATTATTGACAACCACACTACTCAAATTCTTGGAAGTACTATAATAATAATAAGTAATCATACTTCCAAGAATTTGAGTAGTGTGGTTGTCAATAATGGGTAGAATTGGTGAATGTTACACGTGTGTAAAGTGATCACTTAAACATGCCTATGACGGTCGTCAGCCCCGTAAATGCCCAGACTTCCATATTCTTCTTCATCTTTGATGAGATGGCAAAAAATAAGCTGTATTTTTAATCAAGTTTAACGTCCGATTTTTAACGTAATGGAATTCTTTTAAATGTGTCTTTGGCATATCAGTTGAAAGTCAGCTGATCCAATGTGTAAATGCAACTAGCCGTAACTCAAGTTGTGGCTGTTTGGCGTAACACGGCTCAAAGCATTTTTATAACTGGCCTCTATCATATACAATCACAGATTTCACTCTGTCACCTTTTTTCTTAACTGAGATATTCATTATCCAAGAAGCCGCAAAATTGTATTAATTTGATACATCGCTCACTCCTTTCAAGAACGTCATAAATAAAAAAACTTCATTTTTCAGGAGAACGTTTTTAAAGTTTAAAAACATAAAACAATGTATTAAAAATAAATATCAAGCCACTTACTGAACTTTTTACTGTACAACTGATCTTTTTAAGTAAAACCTGAAGGTTTTTTCTCCATTTGTAAAATATTTAGTTTATTTTAAAAAATAATTAAACAATACCTTTTCTTCAAAATGCAAAAACAACACTTTCTGCCCTGTGGCGGGTAAATATTAAGTTAAAAATATGCCGCTTTTGCTGGGATATAGTACATTTTTTAGGCATTCCGAAAACACGCACAACTGAAAATTGACGATTTTTGATTTATGACGTTCTTGAAAGGAACGAGCGATTTGTGATGAGAACAGATATAGAGGTGTATATATTTAAAACTAAGGCAATAGTCCCATTCGTATATCATACATATCTATATACAACATAATTTTCTATTTTAAGCCAGATAAATAAATGCCAGGTCATAGGCCCTAGAACGCTTAGACTTATTTAGATAAAAACGAAAGAAGCTTCGTTTCTTCAACACTCTCCATTCTATTCGTGTAATGCCACTTAAAAACACAACTTTTGACTAGCGGTTTTGAAATAACCATTCCATCATCAGGTCAGGTGTAGACTTCAGTAAAATTGTTACGGTCTGCTTTAAGTATTCATATAAAACTAAAATTGTTATTAAAATAGAATAAAATAACAACTACGAGTATGTAGTTTTTTTTACACATTATTTTATTTGACCAGCAACCGGGTGTCATTACCAACAACATCATACTGGTGTGAGGTTAGATAAAATGTTATATACACAACAAAGCAGTGGTTGAAAGAATTTATATTTTTTAAATTTTTTTTTTTTTATATTTATTTGATTTTATATTTTTTTGTTGAAAAAAATATTTTAAATTGAATGAGTTGTATTGAAGTATTGAAGTTATGATAAGGTATTAAGTACAGTCTGTTCACAGTTATTTTACCTCTAGTTATTTTTTAAATTATTACTGCCAAAAAAATTATTTTAAAAAGTGTTCACAGTTATTTTCCTCTAGTTTTTTTTAAATTATTTATACTGCCAAATAAATAATTTTAAAAAATATTCAGTTATTTTCCTCTAGTATTTTATTATTATTTTAACTGCCAAATAAATAATAACCCAAAAAAAGAGATAAAATAACGGTGAACAGACTGTATGTTTTATTTTTATTTTAATTATCGTTTTTATATTACCAAACCACAAAGTTATCAATGCTTTTAATATGCAAATTATATATGCATGAAGAGGCAAAGATTTTTGCAAAGACGTATGGGTATGGCGTTCTATTCTCTCTGCCCACCCCTGCGAGAAAGCGGCGTGAGGGTGAGTTAGTTTCTACTCAATTTTATACATATTTAAATGTTCACAATGTATTTATTTAGAAAAATCTATATGTGATTTACGTCTATGATAAGTAATTTTTAACCCTCCAGTCGTATTAAACTAGATTATTTAGCAGGGGGTAGTTAGCAACCCCCTGATGCGATTTTTTGTCATGATTTACCATGCACGCCCTTGACAAATGTTACTTTTTTGTTTACCCCATAGTGGCTTCAATTAAAACCATCATCTGTCAAAGAGAATGTTTTTGTAGTCTGCAGGAAATTGGATGAAACTTTATTGTATCTACCGAACCGTCTGTTGAAACTCTCCATGGTGCGAGTATATTGTATTATAATAATATACAAAGCTTGGTGTAATTGAAAATGGATGACGTCGTTTTACGAATCAAATTTATTGTAATCAGTTTGTTCATTACATTTTAATAATAAGCAAACACCTGTTTTATGCATATCTAATTGCATTATTCACCCTACGAGCGATATATCTATGTAAACATATCATTTGTATTTATAAATATAAACAATATTTGTAAATTTAAAGAAGAAGTTAGCTTCGAAACCGGTAGAGATTATATTTAAGCTTTAATAAAATATTTATAGTGATTTTAAAACAAAGTTACATATTAATCATATAATTTAACAACTGTTTTTGACAAGTTGTCCTTAGTTATTATGATTATAATTATGAATCATTTAGTGCACTATTGGGTGCGAATGAATGTTGGAAAAATGTGGTTATATATATATATATATATATATATATATATATATATATATATATATATATATATATATATATATATATATATATATATATATATATATATATATAAGTATATATATATATATATATATATATATATATATATATATATATATATATATATATATATATATATATATATGAAATATAAAAAAAAATTCAATTACTTTGGATGTTGGTGATGTATTTTTCACATTTACCTTCCTTATCCGTACTATCCTACCTGTAGACAAGACTCTAATAGAAGATAGCAGTTTATTCCTGTTGAAAAAAATTACTTAAATATTACATAAGTACAGCACTTTACTTCGAAATACTTGTTCACAAATGTGGATTATCTCCAATTAGGTGTAATTTTTTACATTATTTTTTAACGTCTCAACATGGATGAAGAAGAATATGTGAGTCTGGGCATTTACACAAGGCTTACGACCTTTATAGGCTGGTTTTATGACCAGCCTTTTTAAACCAAACTATGACGGTCGTCAGCCTTGTAAATGCCCAGACTTCCACATTCTTCTTCATCTTTGTTGATATGTCGAAAAAACCTAACGATTTCATTGTTCCATACACTTTGTCCCCAAAACTCACTCTACTCTCTTTATCTTTATCAATCTTTTCATCCATCGAATCGCATTGACTTATTTTTATTGTTGAAATACAACAGAATTGTCTTTTATTAAAATACAAGTTTACCAACTGTTACAAGCCTAGCAATTTGTTATTTTATGGACAATAATACAAGCAATATCTTGATTTGCAATCTTTTTCAAACGATTCACATTCGGGACTGTCTTTTCAGTTTTTTAGCATTTCTGTTCTTTTCTTGAATTCAAATTGGCGGATATCCTACTCCGCCGGGAAACGGAAATGGCAAATTTTGATATCGCGCCGGAAGCAGGCAGCGATACCTGATGTTCAACTTTGATGATACGACTTTTGAAATGGAAATAATATTTTCAATTGGATGGAAATGTGTAGATTCTATATCTACCTCTGTGGTATAGAATCCACACATTTCCATCCATGTGGTTAGCGTGTTTAGCTACCGTGCTATAAATATATATATATATATATATATATATATATATATATATATATATATATATATATATATATATATATATATATATATATATATATATATATATATATATATATATATATATATATATATATATATATATATATATATATATATATATATATATATATATATATATATATATATATATATATATATATATATATATATATATATATATATATATATATATATATATATATATATATATATATATATATATATATATATATATATATATATATATATATATATATATATATATATATATATATATATATATATATATATATATATATATATATATATATATATTTATATTTATATATATATATATATGTATATATATATATATATATATATATATATATATATATATATATATATATATATATATATATATATATATATATATATATATATATATATATATATGTATATATATATATATATATATATATATATATATATATATATATATATATATATATATATATATATATATATATATATATATATATATATATATATATATATATATGTATAAATATATATATATATATATATATATATATATATATATATATATATATTTATATTTATATATATATATATGTATATATATATATATATATATATATATATATATATATATATATATATATATATATATATATATATATATATATATATATATATATATATATAAACCACATTTTTCTAACATTCATTCGCACCCAATTGATTGTTCATAATAACAATCATAATAACTAAGGACACCTTGTCAAAAACAGTTGTTAAATTATGTAATTAAAATGTAACTTTGTTTTAAAATCACTATAAATATTTTATTAAAGCTGAAATATAATCTCTACCGGTTTCGAAGCTAACCGCTTCTTTATCAAGACTGATTAATACTAGTAATAGTATTAATCAGTCATGATAAAAAAGCGGTTAGCTTCGAAACCGGTAGACATTATTTTTAAGTAATAATAAAATATTTTTAGTGATTTTAAAACAAAGTTACATTTTAATTACAAAATGGAAAATCACAAAGTTAGTGCTTCACATATGAATGATATTTTTAGAATTATTTCTGTTTACAGTTATTCTTATTTCTAATCTTACACAGCAACAAAAATTTCGTGCACATGTGGTCAATATAATAATATAATATGATAAGCCCTCTGCCCACATTTGAGATTTCCCGACAAACCGAACAATCACTAAACATTGGCACAATAGATCTTGTATCTTGGCAAATACAAGTAAGACTGGAACTATTTGGCCAGGGATATTCAAGTTTAACAATGCACGTTTAACCTCGGCTCGTAACGCATGTCTGTATTGAAAACCATAGTGCATGTTGGTCTTCGGGTCGACCAAAAATCGCATGTGTTAGACATTTTGTGTAGTTTTGAGTGTGTAAATGGTGCTATGGTGATGAAGGGTAGTATTGTTTGCATGCTATGTTAGTGATTGTCCTGACGAAGAGACGGGTACATCTCGAAACCGGTAGACGTAAAAATCTCGGTGAGTAGGTATATACAAATTTTATTAACATTTTTGTAAAAAAATAAATAATTAAATATTCAAGTTCTTACAAATGCCAATTCATTATACTTAAAATTCAGAAAGGCGTATTAAAAAGGTTTGTCCGGCTCCGTAGGGTAATGGTAAGCATGCTCACCTACCGTTCTAGAGGTCCCGAATTCGATTCGTGGTTTTTTCAATCTAATATTTATTCAATGTTACCATGAACTGGTATCTGAAACGGAGGGGTGATCACCTTTCATTGATGTATTTAAGGATCAAGATATCACTGCGTCAATCGATGCAGTGCCCAATGCACCACTGGGTGCGGATAAGTTAAACATAAATTAAACCCTGAAGAGGGCAACAGGTTGTTGCCGAAACTAGTTGGTCAATAAAAATGTGAGTGGATCAAAACACAAAGTATTTTTATTTCTCGAAATAATATATCAATATGATCCACAAAGTTAATGCTTTCAATATTCAAATTTTTTTATTTATTTATTTAAAAAGCTCTTGAAAGCTCCTGATTTTCTACAGTTTCTGTCGCTTTTTACAATGGGATATATCGACAATGTAGCTTTTTCTTTTGCGGTACTTAAGAAATAGTGTCAAAATATTATCTGCCATGGGATCTATCTGCCATGGGATCTAGGAACAATGGCTTTGTGGCAGCGCTGAGTAGTAGGTGAACAGAGTATACTTCAACATTCCTTTGTGACATCGTGAATAGAAATGTTTCAATACAATAATACTTATCCCAAAGGTGTAAACAAGACGAGAAACAAGTTTAGTCCTTAGTACAAAAAAAGAATTTACTGCTATTATTTCCTTGGAAAGATTTTTGCTCTAAATGGTGTATAGGGCACTGCCTGGTCACAAAGCAGAAGCATTGTGTTTGTGAATTATGTGTAGGCAAGGATATCAGCCAAATAAAGATTTATATTATCCACTGACACTTCGTGATGGAATTGCATTTTTAATATATTATTAGATTAAAACCAATATTTTTAGCTTTTCCACTTTATTTTTATTTGACAAGCGACCGGGTTTCGTCGTTACCGACATTGTCAGACTGGTGGGAGGCTATATAAATTGTTATGTCATATATAAAACAAGGCAGGAGTTGATAACCATGATTTGATATAATTTTATGGAGAAATTAATTTAATTTGAGTGAATTTATTAAGTATTGTATGATATTAAAGATATTTTTTACAATGGTTTTTTTGTATTGAGAGCACGATTTTATATAAATTTATTGTAAAATTAAAAAAATTATAAAATAAAAGTTATAATAAAATAAAAAATGCAAATCTATTATAACTTTATATAAAATCGTGCTCTCAATACAAAAAAAAACTTTGTAAAAAATATTTTTAATATCATACAATACTTAAATCTGTATAGCCTCCCACCAGTCTGATGATGTGGGTAATGACGAAACCCGGTCGCTGGTCATATAAAAATGAAGTGGAAAAGCTAAAAATATTGGTTTTAATGTAATAATATTTTAGATACATAAAATAAATGTAAAATAATCCTTTATTTCTGGAACGCTGTTTGCAACTCAAATTTACATTAAGGCCTTACTCCTAATAATAAAATTTATTATTCTTCATCTTTGATGAGATGTCAAAAAATAATATGAAAATAGCTCCTGTAATTGGAGATTTCCAGATTTTTATTATTAAGTATTTGGACTCACTCAAAATGTTATAAATAAATTAACTGGTCAAATTACAAGCTAAAATGATAACAATAAATATATGATATTTTCTGGCTTTTGTCAATTGTGTGATTATAATCCAGGATTCGGACCTCACATACTAATAAAAGAGTTTCTGCTCAATAAACAGCTTCTTTTCATCCCACCAATAGACGTAGTGAAGTTCTAGTGATTCAAGAACAATGTTTCAAAATTGATTCATATATATAGAACTTCCAAGAATTTGAGTAGTTTGGTTATCAATAATGGGTTGAATTGATGAATGTTACACGTGTGTAAAGTGATCACTAAAACCAGCCTATGACGGTTGTCAGCCCCGTTAATACCTAGAATTCCATATTATTCTTCATCTTTGATGAGATGTCAAAAAATAATATGAAAATAACTCCATTTTAATTTATACATTAAACGTACACTAAACTTATACACTAAATACTGTTTTTTTTAGTCTACATAACGAATTACATTCGTTTGAAAATGCTATAACAAGGCGAAACAATTGACACAAATTTTATTTTGTGTTTTAATATATAGCAAAATACAATTTAGTAGACAAAAAATCAGTGTTTTTTTTTTTGACATCTCATCAAAGATGAAGACGTTCACATTCACCAATAACTTGAATGAATTTGGTGAATGTTGCACGTGTGTAAAGTGATCACATAAAACCAGCCTATGACGGTCGTCAGCCCCGTAAATGCCCAGACTTCCATATTCTTCTTCGTCTTTGATGAGATGTCAAAAAAATAATATGAATGTAACTCCTGTAATTGGAGATAATCCAGATTTTGTGAACAAGTTTTTGGACACACTCAAAATGTTGTAAAAAATCAGTGTTTGATTTCTACTTTTAAAATATAAAAAAATCCTATCAAGTAGGATCGAACATAACTTCTTTACTTCTTTTATTAGTCAAACCTAATAGCTTTCAAATTTAAAGCACAAATGTAATACATGTTACAATTTCCCATATTGAATACCACAAAATATCTTATTTCAACCACAATACTTCCAATTGTCCGGTGGGTATTACAGACTCCTGTAATGCCGACCGGTCGGACAATTCCTGTATAACCCGACACCTTATTTACCGACAAACATCTCATCTTGTATTACATCACACTCAAAGTTTGCGCAACTTTGCGACAATGCTGTACATCACAATGACTATAGTAATAAGGACACTGTACAATACAGTATCTTACCTAAGATATTTGTCACAATGAACACCGATTCACAGGGTGATCATGATAATCTTGATATTTTTTAAAACTTAACACAGATGAAAAAGAATATGGAGCTCTGGATGTATACAGGGCTTGTGGCCAATCATAGGCTAAGTGATCACTTTAAACACCCATAACATTTCATATTATTTTTTGACATCTCATCAAAGATGAAGAAGAAAATGGAAGTCTCGGCATTTACGGGGCTGATGACAAATTCATCGTCAAGCCCGGCAAGTCGTCAGCCCCGTAAATGCCCAGACTTCCATATTCTTCTTCATCTTTGATCAGATGTAAAAAAATAAAATGAAAAATAACTCCTATAATTGGAGGTAATCCAGATTGGTGAACAAGTATATAAACATACTGGGAAATGCATGAACACATGATTTTAAATTCTTTATTCAGCTAATAATTTAATCAGATTAAAAACTTTTTCCTAAATCTGGGTTTCTGCACTTGGGAGTAATTTGAACATTTTCGACATCTCCTAAAAAAAATCGACTAAAAGTTTTACTTCCAAAAATACATTGTAATTAATTTTTTGACATCTCATCAAAGATAGAAAAATATGGAGATCTGGGCATTTATGGGACTGACGACCGTCATAGGCTGGTTTAAGTGATCACTTTACACACGTGTAACATTCACCAATTCTACCCATTATTGACAACCACACTACTCAAATTCTTGGATGTTCTATATATATGAACCAATTTAGAAACCTTGTTCTTGAATCACTAGAACTTCACTAGAGACATCTATTGGTGAGATGTAAAGAATGTGAACAAGTATTTGGACACACTCAAAATGTTGTATATACATTGTAATTTATCTAATTCCTTACTGAAATTCAGCATATTTTGACAAGTATTTGGACACACTCAAAATGTTGTAAATAATTCTTCATCTGAGTTGGGATGTCAAAATGTATTATTGCTTTTTTTTCTTTATTTATTATTGATCATACAACTTTGTAGTCACCGTGTATATCGGTCCTTAAGTAAGTAATATGTTTGTGTAAGGTTACTCTTACGACTGTGATAATATCTCCTTTTGTGCTCCCGCTAAGCTAAATGAAGGATGTAATCGCTCTGTCCCATATATAATTTTAAAGCATACATCTGCGGGAAGACGTCTTAATGCATGATACACAAGCAGAGAGACGATTAGAATGAAAACAGAATGGAAATAAAGGAATATCTTGTTACGGAGAGAGGATTGTATATTAGAATAAGAAAGAAAAGTGAATTGGTAGAATCGTGAAAAATGTAACTAAATAAATGATATTATTTATTGATTCGGCATTTTCTTTGTGGTAAGACATGATGAAATTATTAAAGGAAACATTTTTTTTACCATTTTTACCATTTTAACTGATTTTTTTTTTACATTAAGACCTAAGTTCACAAATGACGAAGTTAACAATTATTAGTCAGTCAGTTTATTTGTTAACAACATTTTGAGTGTGTCCAAATACTTGTTCACAAATCTGGGTTAGGTATCTCCAATTATAGGAGTTTTTTTTCACATCTCGACATAGATGAAGACTTCATATCCTTCCATGTTCTTCTTCGGACTTCCATATTCTTCTTCAATTTTTTACTGGTAAAATATACTAGAAGTATTTTGAAATGTCACATTTCTAAAGTTTTACAAGTAAATTTTACTTTCAGTTTTAAATGACAGGGATCATTCAAAAAGGGGGAATTTACGTTTTTTGCCAGTATACCCACATATGTATATATATATATATATATATATATATATATATATATATATATATATATATATATATATATATATATATATATATATATATATATATATATATATATATATATATATATATATATATATATATATATATATATATATATATATATATATATATATATATATATATATATATATATATATATATATATATATATATATATATATATATATATATATATATATATATATATATATATATTTATATACATATATATATATTTATTTATATAAAAATCAGTATATTACCAATATATGAATAGCCTATTTAGGACCAACCTACTATTACTATTTGGACTATTTTGAACAAGCCTGAAGTCTATTTTGAAGTCAGATGAGGTCACTTAAAATTCTTTTGTGTGTCTATTTGGAGTTCTTGTGGAAACCTTAACTGGAAGGGGTCGATGTATGAAAGGGTGAAATAAGGGTGCAAGCAGGGGGTGGCACAGGGGAATAAAGTTTGTGCCTCTTACGTCCAACTTAGGGGTTGAAAAGGACTACCTGGCCATTTGACATTTTGTTATAAGCTTGTTTCTCGTTAAATGTTTAAAAAGCCCTGATGAAATAATTTTCATTTATTCATTCCTTCAAACCCTTATCCGCACCTTAGTGGTGCATAGGGCACTACATCATATAAACGCAGTTTCATCTTGATCGTTTACAAATGAAGTAAAGGTGATCAGCCCTCCACTTTAGGTACCAGTCCAGGATAATATTGAATAGATATAAGAGTGAAAAAAGAGTGAGAATCTAACCCGTGACCTCCAGCTCGGTAGATGAACACGCTAACCATTGCACCACGGAGGCGGATTACATGTACGTACATATAATTTAAGCACTAGCAAAAGTCTCTCTATTCATGTGTATACAAAATAATATACACAATCCTTTAAAGCTAATTGTTATAATTTTATACCAGAAAATAGAAAAAAGTATTAAAAAATATTAAAAATAATTCGAGAATAAATTTCAAGAAGGCCTCTGCGAAATAAATAAGAAAAACTTCCTTAACCCAACCGTAGATGAGGCCTAGAACTCGCTTAAAAGAAAGCGTCAATTTAAATAAATTGTATTTATTAAATTTTAAAAAAAAACTTGAAAATATTATATTACTTGAAAGACCAAATTTAATTGATTTCTTCTGTGAAACTATATTTCAATGATTAAAGAAAACACTTGTTTTTTACCACTTGAGTTTTATTATAGACCACATGTTTCAGAAGTTGAACTTCCATCATTCAGGTCTGTATAATAACTAAAATATAAAATTCTTCTATAAATAAGGAGAGGGGGGAAAGTAAGGGGAAGGGGTTAGTCAAGGGGCGGAAACTATATTTCTATGTTAGCTGTACTTTATTTTTTATTTTATTTATGTTTTACTTGGTAAATACCACTATTTCTTAAAATCTACTGTGACACGTGTTTCGATGCATTTCGCATCATTTTCAAATAATACGGTATTTGAAAATGATGCGAAATGCATTGAAATAGTGTCACAAAAGAAATAGTGGTATTAGCGAAGTAACATTTAAATTTAAAAAAATGCATAAATATTTCTACAAATTAACTGCCGAATCAATAATTGAAATTACTTTCATTAGATGAGTATAAAGTTTTCTGTTATTTTTGACACTGTTTTAAATGATAACCAATCTGTGTATGAAATATCCATACTATTTTTTTGTAATATTTGCTTATTGAAAAATATTTGTACTATCCAAATAACCTCATTTTACATTATTTAATATTATAAAAATAAATATGTTTTGTTATTATTATTTAAAACTTTTGAATCATTTGATTTATTATTTACATAAAATAACTATTATGTTGGTTTGAATTTTCACGTGTTGATTAGAACATCCCGCTCACTCCTTTCAACAACGTCATATGTCAAAAATCGGCAATTTTCAGTTATGCATTTTTTCGAATGCCCAGAAAATGTACTATATCTCAGCAAAAGCGGCATATGTTTAATTTAATATTCACCCGCTACAGGGCAGAAAGTATTGTTTTTTTTTTCATTTTGAAGAAAAGGTATTATTTTTTTTTTTTTAAATAAACTAAATATTTTTCAAATGGAGAAAAAACCTTCAGATTTTACCTAAAAAGATCTGTTGTACAGTAAAATGTTCAGTAAGTGGCTTGATATTTATTTTTAATACATTGTATGATATTTTTAAACTTTAAAAACGTTCTCCTGAAAAATCAAGTTTTTTTATTTATGACGTTCTTGAAAGGAGTGAGCGATCTGTAGTTCTCAAAACTCGTTGTGTTTATACATGAATAAACTCAAAAAGTGGTTTTATACAAGTATTTTCAATATATAGAAAATATTTGACATTCGCCTTTACTAAAAAATACCCCCCGATATACTTTGTATCCCCGTCGAATCTGATTCGATTTTTCTCAATCGCTTTCATTTCCTGAACACTTTTTATTACTTTTCCGTCGTTATTTCGTTACTTCGAGGATTCTTCTGCTCCATCTCTCCGCCTCCTTCCACTCTCCTTCCTCTTTTTCTACTCATCAACTTACCTAAGTCTGCTTCATTTAGAAGGAAATCGTATTATCGAATTCTACTCTTTACACAGACGTATTTACCGAGCAGTTCACTGAGGATATTGAATTCGGCTTAAGCCGATAGATAAAGGCTTTTCCAGCGAAATTCCAAGATTGACGTTCAACGGAAGAATAAGTTGCAAAATTTAAATTCTCAGTATCTCAAATGTAGTAGAGATAATGAGAATTACAATTTCTCAATGCAATCAACAAATATCTTTAGTGGTCAAACACAATACAAATGAGTATTTATGTTCTAAATTCTTAATATTGCGTTGAGATAGTGAGAATTATAATTTCTCAACACGATCAACGGATATCTTTTGGAGATCAAATACAATACAGTAATGTTGATAGCTTAAATTTTTAATAACGCATTGAGATAGTGAGAATTATAATTTCGCAAAACAATCAACGAATAACTTTAACAGATCAAACTCAATACACATGAGTATATAAATTGTAAAATAAAATTCCTAATATCGCGTTGAGATAGTGAGAATTACAATTTCTTAAAACAATCAACGAATAACTTTAAGAGATCAAACTCAATACACATGAGTATATAAGTTGTAAAATTAAATTCTTAATTCGCTTTGAGATAGTGAGAATTATAATTTCTCAAAACAATCAACGAATAACTTTAACAGATCAAACACAATACACATGAGTATATAAGTTGTAAAATTAAATTCTTAATTCGCTTTGAGATAGTGAGAATTATAATTTCTTAAAACAATCAACGAATAACTTTAAGAGATCAAACACAATACACATGAGTATATAAATTGTAAAATAAAATTCCTAATATTGCGTTGAGATAGGGAGAATTATAATTTCTTAAAACAATCAACAAATATCTTCAAGAGATCAAACACAATACAAATGAGTATATAAGTTCTAAAATTGAATTCTTAATATTGCGTTGAGATAATGAGAAATACAATTTCTCAAGACGATCAACCGAATATCTTTTAGAGATCAAACACAAAAGAAATGATTACATTAATATTCATGTCAGAAAAGTTGCAAAATTAAATTCAATAATCATAATATAGCATTGAGATAGTGAGAATTAAAATTTCTCATAACGATCAACGGATATCTTTTAGAGATCAATCACAATACAAATGATTACATAAATACTCATGTCATTAAAGTAGCAAAATTAAATTCTTAATATGACATTGAGATAGCGAGAATTATAATTTCACAAAGCAATCTGCCAGTAACTATAAGAGACTGAAGACTTTGGCCGATCACATATAATACAAATAGATAGAGATTGTCCGCTTCCGTAGTGTAATGGTAAAAATAAAAATTTGAAAGAGAGAAAGAAGATTGTGATTCGTTTGACTTATTTCTCTTTTTCAAATTTTTATTTAAAAAAAATGTCAAACCGTAATAATCTTATTCTAATGACCTGATGATGGAATGATTATTCCAATATGTGTTTATAAAAGTGGAATACCACAAAGCGAACAGTGTCTGATAAGGAGAGTGTTATGTTATATAGCGTCTGGTAAAGATTTATCTTAAATTTCATCCCTTATTTGCAAGTAAGCTCATTGGCCAGGCATAATGAAGTGGTTTCACCGCCACGGAAAGCTCGAATCATCCCTTCACACGTTAACACCCTTACATTGAAAGCCTCAAACCGGAATCGAACCCAAACACAAAGGAATTATCACAGCGGGTCACCGTATTCCCTGTATAGTAATCCCTATAATTTCATTCTAAATAAGGCGTCGAAATTTTATATTTTCGCACCTATGAAATTCAATAAGGTTTTTTTTAAACACTCTAACGCTTTGGTGGTTTCGGGTAAATCCCAACAGATGGCACCAATGTGCCAAGCAAGGGTTTATTTAATTATTTTTTAATATATTTATATTTTTATGTGAAGTACAAAACAGAGTCCTGGTACTAATTCTTAAGTATGGATGTGCACCGTGGCAAAAGAAGGATGGAAGTAGACTGAAATGCAGTCAAAATGTGATCTCTCAGAAGAATGTATGTACAAAAAGATGCTGTGGTAGATTTTCAAACGGTGAAATGAGGAAATAATGCAAGGCTGAGATAAGTATTAGTAGTACAGATAAAATTAGGAAAGTTGTGTTGAGATGGTTTGGACTTGTGGAACGAATGAGTGACGAAAGATAGGTCCAAAAATTATGAGGCAAATGTCAGGAATCATGCACGACTAATTTCGAAAACTACAGTTTTTTTCATCTACAGGTGAATAGTAAATCATTCTAGAGGGTTGATGCCAAGTTAACAAATAATATGACGAATTACTTCATCATCGAAAATTTAACTACACACATACTTTTTGTTGCTGAAATCCTTAATATAATTTGCGGAAATGCTAGAAAAGCATATTGCAAAAAGATACACTTTGCAAATACACTCAACCCTCCCGAGGCTGACAATAACCCCTAATGACACCGATTTTTTGTAGGGGGAACGTTACCCCATTGCAATTTCATACACTTCACTGTCCACACTAAACTCATGGGAATATTTTATTTTGAAATTATTAAATCATGGCTAAATCGGATAATAATTTATTGTATTTTTAAATTCATTTTATTTTTAAACTATTATATATTATATTTTCACTCCAATATTTAGTCAATATAACCCTGGACCGGTACCTGAAACGGAGTGCTGATCACCTTTCCTTCGTGTACTAACGATCAATCGTGTATGTGTGTGTATCTAGCAGTACACAATGGATTCCTGGTTCCAATGGATGTGCATATTAAGTATTTTTAATTATTACCTATGTATTTTGGATAGATAAAAATTTTTTTCAATGGCAGCACACCTCTTGTAAGACTGATCACCTTTCTTTCATATAAATAACGATCAACCTAATATGGCTTTAATTTGATACAGTGCCCTATCCACCCTTTGGTACGAATGAGAATAAGATGAAGTTTTTTTTTTCAATTTCCGTTTAGTGTGGACACATTTCTTACCCCCGCAAAGAGCGTTCCTCTCCCAAATTACAGACGCTGGGGTGACAAAGCGTTTACACGCGTTTTTGGTTCTCAATGGCTTCATTGTGCCTAATGCTAAATTCGGGCCACTCTATTCGCTCCATTCATCTCTCTCGGCTCCATACACTGATACTGTTTACTGGAAACACAGTGCATGGGGTTATTAACTCTCTGTTTGGCGCTTCGAGGGTTAGCGAGTTAGTAAAAAGGATACAATATTTTTTTGAAGTAGCTGAGCGTCAGGAATCATGCCTGGATTGAGTGTGCAAGAGGTTTTATAGACCTTTAACGGACGGTGTAAATTACGGATTAATATTTTGAAATATAATTTTAAGTAACTTAGTAACCTAGATGGCTTGACTCGCCATCCAAGTTACTAAGTTATCGAGGTCCTCGCCAAACTGTTAGGTTTCCATTATAAATGATTTTAAGTAATTAGGAATTCTAGATTGTAAACATGTTGCGTTTTGGTGCGATTCAATGACTTCATATTGGTTTAACACAGGATTGGTGACGTTTTGTTGCAACTTTAATTAAGATTTCGATAGAATACAGTAAACAGAACAGATTTGCATTTAAAGGTTTTTTGTGCAATATTGTAAATATAACTTTTTGGTGACGAACTCCACACATATAGGATGGCTTGATTTTGGCTAATGTCTGTACACGACGGATTCTTCAGTTCTTTGGACACGTTGCGTGTGGTAACGAGGATAGCCTGGAACGACTAGTTGTGACCGGTAGCCTGGAGAGAAAGAGACAGAGAGGAAGATCCCTACACAATTGACTGCTGGAGTTAAGGCAACAGCAGGCACCTCGGTGATTGGAGCGCTACGTGCAGCGCAGTCAAGGGATAACTGGAGAAGAGTCGTTGCTTCTACAAGGGTCACAACCCTCAGCAATTAGGAGTAAGACGGAGAAAAAGAAGAACTTAATAACCATCACATTACTCACACACTCACAACTATACAAATTAATAATCACATCCGTTTTTGGTCGACCCGATGACCAACATGCACTAAGGATTGCAGCACAACATGTATTGAAAGCTAAGGTGCAAATAGAATCTAAAATTGGCAAATTCAATGAAACTGAAACGGTTGGATAGTAAATAAAGCTAAATAATAAACTAACAGAAAATAAAAGAATCTCGAGCAAGAATAATATACGAAATTTAATAAAACCACATTTTACATAAATCACATTGACAAAAAACAAATTTTACAATTCAAACTCTTAATAGCTAAACATTAATTTCTGTTTATGTATTAAATGTTATATCAAACAAAAAAAAATTGAGTCTACTTAGTTGTATTTTATTGTTTAAAAAAAAACAAATAAAAATTCATTGTTTCGCCTGATTTTGACAATTTAAAAGAAATGTGAAGAATAAATGGACTGACGGTCCTTATATAGGTATACAATGCTAGATACTTAGATATAAGTACCTGGAAATTATCAGAAACTGACAAGTCACAAAATTGATTTTAATGTTTTTTTTAACCAAAAATACAATATTTTTAACAATAAATTTCAAACAAATGTGAAGAATAAGTGAACTGACGTTCCTTATATAGGTATACAATTCTAGATACTTAGATATAAGTACCTGGAAATTATCACAGAGTGACAAGTCACAAAATTGATTTTAATGTGTTTTTTTAACATTAAAATAAGACTTGTTAGACTCAAAAAATCAATTTAACATTGATTACATAAATTAAAATAAAGTTCTACAAATTTAACGTAAAGTTCTACAATAAGTTAATTGATTTCCGTGTTTAGCTCCAGATATAGTACCTAGGCACCTTTCATGTGTCCAGGACGATTGCGGATAGAACGCACTAGACCGAGGTGTACAGAGTGGAATGTGGAGTCTTGTGGAGGTGCAGGAACCATCATTGCAGATTATTACTTCTTAATGAGGAACTCGGTTCTGCAAATCATTTCTCATTTCATTTTTCAGACATTTTCATTACTCCATTTTCCGCTCTGAGCCACCGGGTGTTCCGGAAAAATCTGTCACTTTATAAATTCAAGACAATAAAAATAATTATAATGATAATAATAAGACATTTTTTTTTGGTGGGTCCAAATCCTTGTTCATACATATCGCTCACTCCTTTCAATAACGTCATACTTATATAAAAAAAAAGTTATTTCTCAGGAGATCTTTTTAAAGTTTAAAAATATAATGAAATGTATTAAAAATAAATATCAAGCCACTTATTGAACTTTTTACTGTGCAACAGATCTTTTTAGGTATGTAAAACCTAAATATTTTTTCTCTATTTAAAAAATATTTAGTATCAATATTAAAAAAAATAATTGAACCACACCATTTCTTCAAAATGCAAAAACAAAACTTTCTGCCTAGTATATTTACATAGTACATTTTCTGGGCATTCCGAAAACATGCACAACTGAAAATTTTCGATTTTTGATATATGACATCAACAAACCTTTCCTAATTGTACATGCACACACATAAAATACATAGACATATACATACATACGTAGGTACTTACAGTTATGTGCCAAGTAATAGTAAACGAGGAAGATAAGATAACATAAAATCATAAGGGTAATAAAATATCAATATTCCTTGATATTTTAAATACCCATTTTCTAGTACACCTTGTTTCCAGTCACCCTGTACCCCGTAACGACTTCGCGAAGGTCTTTTCGTCGAACGCCATTTTTAAAACAGCAACGGCGCCCAATTAGCGCCTGCCGTTAATTCGACGTCAAGAGTCGCTACAATTCAATTAGTACCACCTCCCGCTACTACCTGCAGTCGCTGCCGACTACATACCCGCCTATCTACCGAACCACCCGACCCGTTCGCTCGTTAGTAGCGTAACGATTGGCGACAAATTACCGCTCAGTGAAAAGTAGCGATTTATCATCATACAAACAGTGGTACACAACGGAGTACTGGTACCTATACACAATTTAATATAACTTAACACTTTATAAATTCTCAAATGATGGCAGTACCATCTGTTAAAATTTCATATATCATAAATATATCAAAAATCGTCAATTTTCAGTCGTGTATGTTTTCGGAATGCCCAGAAAATGTACTACCTACATACCAGCAAAAGAGGGATATTTTTAACTTAATATTTACCCGCTACAGGGCAGGAAGTGTTGTTTTTGGATTTGAAGAAAATTATTTATTATTTATTAATTATTGTTTTAATATACTAAATATTTTACAAATGGAGAAAAAACATTCAAGTTTTACTTAAAAAGCTCTGTTGCGCAGTTAAAAAATTCAATAAGTGGCTTCATGTTTATTTTTATACATTTTATCATATTTTTAAACTTTAAAAACGATCTCCTGAAAAATCAAGTTTTTTGAAATATGACGTTGTTGAAAAGAGTGAGCGATTTGCGTTGCTGACCATATCAGTCCATGGAATGCGTAGCATTCTATGATGTAGCCACATTTCGAATGCCTATAGTCGGTTATTTATTATGCAAAATATGATACAGTGCTCTATGCACCATTGGGTGCGGATAAGGGTTAGAATAAGAAGATGATGCTTATTTCCTTATATATATCACCATTCCAACATCTATCATACATCGTTTTGCCGCACATCGTTTATTATAAGGTATATTACTATAGCATAAAGTCTGGTGTGCGCTAATAACGGAAATGTAAATCTCGAAATGGCATTTAGTAATAAAATTATTGTCGAATAATATTGAAAACCTGCACATAATATCCGCTGAGAGAAGTCCTAATGGCTTCCTGTCACAGTGCAACGTTTTGGCGGGAAATTATTTTCCACACAAACCAACTAGCCCCTAATTGGTATTACTGCCATCTAACGGAAATGAAAATAAGCAGTTTCTGCATGGTTTGTAGTTTTGCTATTGGCATGTAGATGGCAGCAAATGATATTTTTAATTCAACTATTATACGTGATTTTTTTTGTATCTTATCTTAATTATCCACTTAACCAACGGATTTTAACTGTTCTGTAATTTTCCAAATAAAATAAAATAATTACCCACTATATGAAATCATACATAGTACCACACGATAAAAATAAACATAAAATAATATCAAACATATGCCACGCTTGTTCAAATGGATATTACATAATACATCTTCATAACCCGCTCCCACTATTCATAGTCATTAAATAACGAAACTTTTTTATAAACGGTTAGAGGTCAAAATAAAATATGGAACAAAGGCTAAATAAAGAAATGGGCGAATGATCAAGAGTTAATTCTACATGCGAAAATTGGAAAATAGTTCCTATTCTTAATTTTTTCTCTTTTTTGTGTGTATATTAGGTAAAAATGGATAAAAACAATAAAAAATGTATCTAAAAAGAACTCGACCGACAAGACACACAAGGTGGCTTGGTGGGTCTATACAAAAAATATTTTAAATATGATTATAATTGTTCTTTAAATAAATGTATACAATTAATGTAAATAAAAAATTATAATAAAAAAGTACCTACAACAACATTTAATAATTGGAGATCAGAGGTGCTTAGGTTTAAATAGATTACATCATTCGGCCATGTCACCCATGACTGCGTGACTCATATCAAACATGTAAATGACAAATAACTTTTAAAATATTTTTTTTATTATTTAAAATGCGATTTTTAAATGAGAAGAATCAGAAGTATGCTAAAACCACTATTATTTATTGTAATATAAATAAATAAACTAATCTCCATTAATTCAGTTTATTTCCTTTGTTTATTTTACAAAAAAAAACAATACTAGAACACACAAAATAAAACAACATTTTACACAAAAACATTATTAATGATAAATCTTTAATACCTAAGCACACATATACATATACATAGGTAGGTATATATTAATTATATATATGGTAGCCATCTATGCTTGCAGCGCGCTATTTTCGTCTCTATGTATATTCTATGCTGTTGTAGCGTCAGCGTTGTTTCAACGATGCACCCTTTAATGTGTTTTTTTTGTTCATATGTAATATGGTATTTTATTCTAATACAAGTTATCAACAGTTATCAACACTAAAATTGAAAAATACCATTCAAAGTTCGGTGATACCTTTCCAATTAAAATTGTTCGACATCTTATCGAAAGATGATGATAGTCTGTCTACTATATTATCTATGGGTATATAAATGTATACATTTATGTGTGTGTGTGTATGTGTGTGTGTGTGTGTGTGAGTGTGTGTGTGTGTGTGTGTATGTGTCAAAAATAATAAGATAGAAATATGTATGAAATAAGTGTGGGTATTTACAGATCACCTAATAACTTTTTTTTTAATTAACTGATTTCCTAATTATTCATTGGCTGGTTGATGTGATCACGTTGTGCTCTGTGTAATATTCGCCATTTTCGTGAAAAAAACACCTGAAGAGAACCTTACTTTTCACATAAAAATATGAAATATATATATTTATATATATATATATATATATATATATATATATATATATATATATATATATATATATATATATATATATATTTATACATATATACATATGCACATGCATTTCATCTTACTTATAACTTAAATATCTTGATACTTGTATTTTTTTAGATCTACCAATGAATTATACAAAACAAATATTTTAATTTCTATAGATTTCGATAACCAAATTCAGCATTGTTTTTATCATACGATATTAACATCTTTTATTCAAATTACATAACCATGACAAAGAAGGCTTTCTTGTCTTTCTTAAGTCACGAGATTAAAATTACATTATCTGATATCAAAAATTGAATAGTTAATATCACAATAAGTAAGGCCTGAAAGTGTTATTGTATAACTATGACATGCCCCGCATATCTTGTTGCCAACTCGCTATCATTTTTTTATACTTAGTATCACTGAATCGGAACGAAATCTGTAAAAAAGAAAAATAAAGCATTAATTACATTTTTGTTTTGAACTGGCATTTCTTGGTGGAACTGCATTTTATAGAATAAAATAACAACTATATAGCTTTTCCAAATGAATTTTATTTGACTAGCGACCGGGCTTTTTTGTTAGGTTAAATTTAGGTGGCAAAAATTATATGGTTGTTATTTTATTATTTAAAAAAAACACCAATTGAAAAATAAGAAAAATTTACACAATAATTCTACACCATTGATTGCAAGAATGGAACAACTTAGAGTAGAGTGCATTGCGAGTGTTTTTGCCTAGATTTTTCAGTCATAAATTTCATGAAATTATATTAACTTTAGACATAAAGGGTAAATCCACTCACGAGTACGCATAGGCTATGAAACTCAAAAAGTTGAAGCCTGAGTAGGGTCATGGTAAACGGTGTTGCATAAGCCGTAGCTAGATTTCAGAGTCACTTGGACGTTGAGTAATTAAAAAACATATACATACATACGTAGGTACCTACAGTAATATGTCATGTAAAAGTAAACGAGGAAGATATGAAATCATAAGGGTAATATTTTATCAATATTTCTTTATATTTCAATATCACATTTTCTAATCGAATTGAATTAAAAAGTTGAAGCCTGAGTAGGTTCATGATAAATGGTTTTGCATAAGCCGTAGCTGGATTTCAGAGTCACTTGGACTTTAAGTAATTCAAAAAAAGATTTCAAGAATTTAACAACCTAAAGTAGGATGAATGCAGTCTACTCTAGGCGTTCTCTCAAACGAATTTGAGGCAAAACGTTGTTTGATAAATGAAACACTAGAATTTCACTAGAAGCATATTTTGGTGAGATTAAAGAAGTTTTTTATTGAGCAGAAACTCTTTCATTTGTATGTGAGGTCCCAGATTATAATCACACACATGAGAAACGCTAGAAAACATCCTTTTCATTTTATCATTTGTGAAAAAATAACATGAAAAATAACTTCTATAACTTCTTATCAAACTTTTAAAACTAAAATAATAAAAACAACATATAAGATTCACCCCTACTTAGACTCCATACCAAAGTTTTTATTTATTTACTTTGTTTGTTTTTAACTGTAATTTTAATTGACTTTGTGTATAAAAAAATGTTAACGAACTCCCTCTCTAAACACAAGTCGCTGACTCCTTTCAACAACGTCATAAATCAAAAATCGACGATTTTCAGTTGTGCGTGTTTTCAAAATGCCCAGAAAATGTACTATATCCCAGCAAAAGAGACATATTTTTAACTTAATATTTACCCGCTACAGGGCAGAAAGTGTTGTTTTTGCATTTTGAAGAAAATGTATTGTATTATTAATTTATCAAATATACTAAATATTTTTCAAATGGAGAAAAAACCTTCAGGTTTTACCTAAAAAGATCTGTTGCACAGTAAAACATCCAATAAGTGGCTTGATATTTATTTATTATACACTGTATTATATTTTTAGATTTTAAAAACGTTCCCCTGAAAAATCAAGTTATTTTATTTATGACGTTCTCGAAAGGAGTGAGCGAAATATCTACTTTATTAGAGAGGTAGAAACGTTATATTTGAAATGTATTGTATATTTACCAACTATTTTATATTATTTAAATATGTATTTTGAAAAAAAAAATAATTAAAAAAAAGAGATTATCCCGATTTGTGAACAAGTATTTGGACACAGTCAAAATGTTGTTGAATAGACGTGTTACTCACTCGCTTGTTCGGATTGCTGTTCTCTGATAAGGGCTGCCAGTCTGATGCAAGCCTCTTCCATGTCTGCAGGAGAAGCTCGACTGTACGTTGCTCGAAGGTAGGGACAAGGAACGGAAGCGGACATCATGAAGGCATGTCCTGGGGCAAAGGTGACACCCCTTGCGAACGCTTTTCTAACAATCTAGAAACAAAAAGGAAAAAAAACCTTCAATTAGCAGCAGAAAGAAGAGAAATTTATGCCTTCGAAATGTGGTATTGGAGGCACATGCTCCGAATTCCATGGACAGCTAGACGCACCAATGAGTCCGTTCGCCAGGAACTACGCTTGGATGGCTTGACTCTGGCCAATGTTTGTACCCGTTCAGTTCTTTGGACACGTTGCGCGTGGCAACGAGGATAGCCTGGAACGACTAGTTGTGATCGGTAGCCTGGAGGGGAAGAGAGGGAGAGGATGATCCCCACACGATGGAACGATCAAATTAAGGCAGCAGCAGGCACCTCGGTGGTTGGAGCGCTACGTGCAACGCAGTCAACGGATAACTGGAGAGGAGTCATTGCTTCCACAATGGTACAACCCTCAGCAACGAGGAATAAGACGGAGAAGAAGAAACGAAAAATATGCATTGGATTCAAGGGTCTTCTGAAAGGTCTTGCCACATTTTCGAGTCTGGTATATAAGCTCTTGGTTTCTTTTTACACCCATCCATTTAAAAAATATATATCATTTTTTTAAATCAGGCCAACTTCAATTTCAGAATTTCATTATTTTAGGTCGGGTTGTGGTCCCGTGGTTAGTGTCACTGACTCTTAAGTCAGAGTTTCTCGGTTCGAGCCCACTCTACCACAATTTGATACCTATTTCTATTAATGAGCCGCTGAGTCTCACAGAAATAGTATGAAATTGAAATATTTGTGGAAATAATAAGAACACAAATATTTCCCTTATAAAAATAATAAAAATAAAAACTCGAGATGAAGCATCTATCGCCTAGTATGAAAGAAGGTCTGAGCATCCCAGGGCTTACGACCTGACATTTGGGTAGCTTAAAAGTAAACACTTGTGTAACGTTTACCATTCAGTACATTATTGAACATCAATTTTGCATAATTTTTTTGGAACTTGTTTATATGCAATGGTCTAGGATCCTTTTAATATGTTTAAAATTTATAAAATTAAACTACTTTGTTTTAATCACTTTTCTTATTGTAAGTACACTTTAACCTACCGGTTTCGACAAGAACCTTGTCATCATCAGGGTTTATTAAATTCTAAAACATTAAAATACTCATTATTAATTACATTCCCTTACCAAAAACTTCCACACACTCACAATAATAAAAAAGTGGTTAAAACAAAGTTGTTTAATTTTATAAAGTTTATAAAATTTGCCACAAACAAACATTCAAGCAAAGCATTCAAGAAACTTTTAATATGTGGCTACAATTTAACAGATTTTCGTTTTTAATCACAAATCCTTCGTTTTAGGTACAACTTACCATATCGTAAACATCGGGCACATTCTTCACACGAATCCAGACGAACATGCCAGCCTGAGGAGCTTCCCATTCTGCTAGTCCTGTGAGATGTTTGGACATGTAGCTAAGAAGGAGGTCTCTCTTGTGACGGTAGAACTCCTGCGCCTTGGTCAGCTGGTTCTGTAAGCCATCCACTCCCCATTCTTCTAGCAACCTGGCAGCAATCATCTAAAACAAATAAATATATATAAATGTATAAACATATATATATATATATATATATATATATATATATATATATATATATATATATATATATATATATATATATATATATATATATATATATATATTATATTATATTGGCATAAATTATATAGGTACATTTATATTTCAATTTTAAACAAATTTTAAAAATAAATATTTTGCAGAGACCCACCAAGCCACCTTGTGTGTCTTGTCGGTGGAGTTCTTATTGAATACATTTTTCATTGTTTTTAACCATTTTAATACAAAAAAGAGAGAAAATTAAGAATACATACATTTTTAAATTTTCATGAAATTAACTCTTGATCATTTACCCATTCCTTTATTTTACCTTTGTTCCATATTTTATTTTGACCTCTAATATCCGTCGTCAACAAATTAAAAATGTTCGGAACGATATATTGCAGTGTTCGACTTCCATATTTATTATTAATTCTTGGGGCCATCAAACCTTCGTGGTATGTAAATGGTTGTGTACTAAAAGATTTCGATATTTTTTTTATAAAGAAGTTATATTAAAATAATGGCAGAACTGATGCTGCTAGAGGCATTTAAGATGTGAAGCTATAGGCAACATTTTGAGAGTATCTAGATACTTGTTCACAAATCTGGATTACCTCCAACTATAGGAGTTATCTTTCATATTATTATTATGACATTTCAACATACATAGATGAAAAAGAATATGGAAGTCTGGGTATTTACAAGGGATTCTAGCTCGATTCGGGCAAATCATACGATGGATTAATACAAGTCATCAACAAATAATTAGTTTGATAAAATAAATAATTTTCTTTGTTATTTACTAGATTTATTGAAAAAATACCTTTTTAGAGGTCAACAGCAAAATCGTCATTAATTAAACATGCTGATAAAATTTATCATGTGTGTGAATGTACTTTTAGCTAAAACCAAATGTGGAATAACGATAAATATTTTATCGGTATATATTTTATTATCATAACTTCAAAGATTTTAAACAGGAAGTCAGCTAAATCATATCTAGGACATTTCTAGACACGTGGAATGAAAACAAAGAAAAGTAAAACACTGGCCAACAATTTACAACTTTTATTTTATTACTGGCATGAAAATACTTGATCTTTATGCACTTTGCATAGCTAAATTAAAAAACGAAAGCAAAAAATGTAGCATGTCAGATTTTTTAGCTATGGATATTTTTCATTCTGATATTGAGTAAAGTTTATCTTATTATTTATGTATAAACGTATAATAATAAAAAAAACCCTTGTCTGCACCCCAATGGTGCAAAGGGCACTGCGTCATATAAACGCAGTGTTATCTTGATCGTTTACACATGAAGGAAAGGTGATCAGCCCTCCGCTTCAGGTACCAGTCCAGGGTAATATTGAATAAATATGACAGTGAAAAAATCACTTATATTTATTTTACCCCCCTTGGGAATCGAACCCGGGACCTCCAGAACGGTAGCCGAGCGTGCTGACCATTACACTACGGAGGCGGACAATATTATTTATATATAAACGTATACAAACATACATATAATGCTATCGTATTCAATATTAATATGTTAATATATTTCATATTATTTTTTGACATCTCATCAAAGATGAAGAAGAATATAGAAGTCTGGGCATTTACGGGGCTGACGACCGTCATGTCTCTTGTGAAGTTCTAGTGATTCAAGAACAAGGTTTCTAAATTGGTTCATGTATATAGAACTTCCAAGAATTTAAGTCGTGTGGTTGTCAATAATGGGTAGAATTGGTGAATATTACACGTGCGTAAAGTGATCACTTAAACCAGCCTATGACGGTCGTCAGCCCCGTAAATGCCCAGACTTCCATATTCTTTTTCATCTTTGATGAGATGTCAAAAAATAATATGAAAATAACTCCTGCAATTGCAGATAATCCAGATTTTGTGAACAAGTATTTGGACACACTCAAAATGTTGTTAATATATTTCCACTGTTACTCCAGAATTATCAATACTTTTTTTTTAATCCCTTAGACCTTAGACTAAAACATGTCTAGATACCAACCACTATTACGGTTTCAACGTATGGGGTCCATACAAACAATAATATGACTGTAACATCAAAACTTGACGTGATACAAGCTTGTCACCATATAAACTTTGAATAAGAACGATTAACTTAGTCCAAATCAGTAATCAAATTTTCAGTTTCAAAACCATTGTTGACCAGTGTAATTTGTAATTCCCCTACTTGCCCAGACTTCCAAATTCTTCTTCACCTATGTTGAGATGTTAATAAAATTATATGAAAAATAACTCCTATAATTGGAGATAATCCAGATTTGTGGACAAGTATTTGGACACACTCAAAATGTTGGTTAAATAATAATACAGTATTAGTATTTGTGTGTACCAATATGTGTGTAGTGTGTCCTTGTGAGCGTATGTGTATATATCGCTCACTTCTTTCAAGAACGTCATAAATCAAAAATCGTCAAATTTTCAAATGTGCATGTTTTCGGAATGCCCAGAAAATGTTCTACTGTATATCCCAGCGAAAGCGGCATATTTTAAACTCAATTTTTTCCCGCTACAGGGCAGAAAATGTTGTTTTTGCATTTTGAAGAAAGGGTATTGTTTAATTATTTTTTTTAAATATACTAAACATTTTTCAAATGGAGAAAAAACCTTCAGGTTTTACCTCAAAAGATCTGTTGCACAGCAAAAAGTTCAAAAAATGGCTTGATATTTATTTTTAATACATTTTATTATATTTTTTAACTTTAAAAACGTTCTCCTGAAAAATCAAGTTTTTTGATTTGTGACGTTCTTGAAAGGAGTGAGCGATATATGTAGTGTGTCCATGTGAGCGTATGTGTGGGCGAGTGTGTTTAAAAAACCTTCAGGTTTTACCTAAAAAGATCTGTTGCACAGCAAAAAGTTCAAAAAGTGGCTTGATATTTATTTTTAATGCATTTTATTATATTTTTAAACTTTAAAAAAGTTCTCCTGAAAAATCAAGTTTTTTGATTTATGACGTTCTTGAAAGGAGTGAGCGATATGTGTAGTGTGGCCATGTGAGCGTATGTGTGTGTGAGTGTGTTTGTTTGCGAACGAATGTTTGTTATATACCATGTATCTATTTGCGAAGACCTATAATTGGCTTTGTATTAATTGTTTTCTTTACTATCATGTATTAGTAGCTGTTGGTTTTCCAATAAAATAAAAAAATATATAAAAAATTGTGACAAACCTGTACGAGTGTGGAGCTGTGCAAGTAAGAAGCCTGCATATGAAGCTCGATGAGATGGATCAGGGGAGTTGGTCCAGTCACCCATCCAGCCCGAAGTCCAGAGCTCAGTACTTTGGATAGGGAATCAAACCGAAGGACCCTGCCTTCCACGTCGTGGGACAAGAACGTCTTGGGCTGTTCCTGTAATCATGAAAAAGAATAAGAGAGATTCGAAGTTTGTGTAGATTAAAAATTTTGCTTAGATTATTTATTTAAGAGACAGATTTTAGCTACTTTTTCTTGTAGTAAATGTTTGCTAACTTTTTACTTTTTCATCTTTTTTATGTTTTAAGTTATAAACTTTATTTTAAAAAAAATAATAAAAATTTTTGTTTTCTGATAGTCAAGTATTTTTTGTATTTTATATTAACACTATTATTCTAGTTCTACTTATAATACCTATACCCTTATACCCTTTACTGTGACCTAACTTATATTGTATACCCACACACAGGCCATGCCTTTGTAGGATCTTTTTGTATTAATTTTTATATTTTATTCATATTTTTTTGTATTTGAATTAATGTCATGTAATGCAAAAGAATTTAAAATTAAGAAAAAAAGAGGGACGAAGATAATAAAAAAGAAATTATGAAAAGGAATTAGAATAATTTAGACAGATTTAGAAAGAATAATACGGATGGAGAGAGTGCATCAAAAAAAAATAGGAACATCAATACAAAATTTGCACCAAAAAGCTTCTGTTTTGTCCAATATGTACAGTGTCGTTGACTGAGCTTCAATTGGTAATACTGATATTGATGGTTTGTTTGTGGTAAAAACTTATAAAATGTAACGAGGTCTCATACCTTATTGTATGACCTAAATATATAATGATGCATGAACTAAAAATAAATAAATATTACTTACTATCCCTCCTTCCCTAATCTCCCCTTTTCCTTCGCATTCTTTATTATCATCAATTTGTAATTTAGGTTTTTTTAAATTAAATTTCTCAATTCAATTTTATTTATTCATTTTCAATTAACATATACATTACAAACTAAAAAATTTAAAACGTATACATTACATACATACAATACATACAAAAATCTAAAATATGCAAGAACTAATATATAAGTACTATCTACCCTCTGATTGCAAACTGCTATATAAGGTATCACATGTTTTGATCAATTTTACTAGTCTGTTTTGGTTGGTTGGAAGATATTTCTTTTGACCAAATACTTATTTCTTTTCTGTTCTTGAAGTTTAAATAAATAAATAAATACATTATAACCCTCCAATCAAAATAGCATATTACCTCAGCGAAACACAGGAAGTGATATGGATCATCCTCCAAAATAAGGAAGTCGTATTCACAAGCAATGTCGTAGATTTCCTGTCTTCTGGCGTTTGGGAGGACTGTTCCTGTAGGGTTGTTTCCGGTTGGATTCACGAACAGGACTTTGGGCATTGTGAAAGAGTTGGTCCTGCACTTTTCCAAAACATCACGGAGGTCTTCGGGATTCAACCCGTATTTGTCTTGCTTCACTTCCAGGAGTCTTGGTTGATAAGGCTTCAGCTAAAATGGATTTGAAAAATATTATAAAATAAAATCCTGATGATAACAAGGTTCTTGTCGTTAAATGTTAAACATGAACATGTGTAACCCTGATGATGACAAGGTTCTTGTTGAAACAGGTTAGAGTAAAAGTACCAATAAAAAGTGATTAAAAGCAAAGTAATATTATTTAATAAAGTTTATAAAATGGAGGTCCCGGGTTCGATTCTCAAGGTGGGTAAAATAAATATAAGTGATTTTTTCACTCTAATATTTATTCAATATTACCCTGGACTGGTACCTGAAGCGAAGGGCTGATCACCTTTCCTTCATGTGTAAACGATCGATAACACTGCGTTTATATGACGCAGTGCCCTATGCACCATTGGGGTGCGGATAAGGGTTTCGTTATTATAAAATGTGCCACAAAGTATCTACGAAAAACATTCAAGTAATTGAAAATTTATCTCTGTAAAAATATGTTTATGTTCAGTGATTTTTCTCATTATTTTTTATTTATTTCATCATACGTATTAAAACAGTCTTAATTTGCATTAATATGTCTTCACTGGGTATTCTAGTGTCAAAGGCACATTTAACATTTAAGAAAATGCATAAACCCTGGGATGCTCAGTATTCCATTTTCATTCATATAAAAACGATAAGTAAACGTCCATAAAATCTGACATACAAATTTTCAAGGTTAAAATGCGTCGTATTAAATAAAATATTGTTATATCTCTGGTGGACGAGATAAGATTGCCAAGACAAACATTGAATCACCGAAAAAAAATCGTAAAAATAATTCTGAAACCAGTTTCCTCAATATTGAATTTGACGAAAAACTGCGTAGAAGGTGGTGCAATGGAAAATATAAGTCATTTTTGTGTGTCTCCAAATCCTTGTTGGCAAATCTGGGTTTCTCTATTGAGGAATTATTTTTACATTCCGACATCTCAACAAAGATGAGGAAGAATATTGAATTGCCTATACCCAAATTAACCAGCTGGCTGACATTTATAAAATAGAACCCTTTTGGGGATCCAAAATAAATGATATGAAAAAATACTTTATGGAAAGATATATATGTAGTGTTTAGTCATGTTTTCTTATTTTGTTTTTACCTTATGTTTTTTATATTTTCTCATTTGTTTATTTTAAATATGCTTCTTACGTTATGTTTTTCTCATTTATTTATTTTAAATATGCTTCTTATGCCTAATCATTATACTTACCTGTTTATTGTTTTTATATTTTGCTATGTATTAGTTTTGATTATTTAAAAAAAAAACTTTTTTGTAACTTTATTATTTGTGTTCCAGTCTTGTTAACCTTAATCCCATGTCCCAAAATGAGAAAAAGAAATTACTCATCGGGAGTATCATATATCGCAGTCGTACAGGAGAAAGTGACCAACTACCAAAACGTAAAATGTTCCGGAGGGCATTTTAAGTCACTTTTGCTTGGCAAGAAAATAAACATCAATGCAGTTAGTCATTTTTACCAAGTCAATATATTATACTTCCAAGTTTAAAATCCTTTGGGATTTTTTCAGGGCAATATTAAGCTAATAAGATAGCAAATAGTCAATGAACACGTTTTTGTTAAACAATGCACTTGGTCACTTTCTCCTGTATGACTACGATATATGACTTATGTATGTAATGTTTTGAAGAAAAAAAATCTGTTGAAGAGGAATATGGAGGTCAGAAGAGATTTCAAAATGTAAATTAAACTCTTAAATGGAGAAACCCAGATTTGTGAACAAGGATTTGGACACATCGAAAAAAAAAATATTATTTACTAGTTTTTTTAGATAATTTTTGTATAAAACCACTCACCGAGATTTAAATCTACCGTTTTCGAGACGTATCCGTCTCTTCGTCAGGATAATTGCTACACCAGGATGCAAACAATACTGCACCTCACTATAGCATTATTCACACACTTACAACCACTCATAATATTAATCCTAGATCTACATCACATAAATACCTAGACTTCTACACTCCTCTTCATCTTTGTGGAGATGTCAAAACGTGTAAATTATTAGCGATTTCTTTTACTTACGACGATTAGGTTACCAGAATACAGGGGGCTAGGGACTAATACAGGATCTCCCCTGTTGACCAGCATCTCCGTGGATTTGTAGATGCCGTCCTGAGAGCCGGAAGTGACAATGATATCCTTGTGTTCCCAGTCTGGGGGGTCGTGGAAGCGGTACTGGATCTCCCTTAAGATCTTCAGTAGTCTTGGCAGACTGGAATAAAATAAAATAAACCAATAAACTTCAGTAAAACATTACATGCTTTATTTTTGATTTAGCTTAGACTTCAATAAAAATGTTTCTATATGATCAGCAGCTGTTCCTAAAGACAAAATAAAGAGTTCACGCATCCATGGAAGCTGACTGGTAACAAACATAAATAGGAAGGTAGAGGTAAGACAACTGAGATGGTATGGGCATACAGAACGCAGAGAACCAGAGCATGACGTAAACCAGGCAATAGCAATGGATCTTCCTCAAAAGATATGTAGAGGAAGACCAAAAAATTCATGGATGCTGCAAAGAGAGAACATGGTCCGAAGACATGGCCTAGGTGATGTTGTCCATGACAGAAGGACCTACAACCTGAGGACGACGAGAGTTGACCCCAATAGTCTACAAAGGCGATAAGTTGGGATGTAGCCTGGAAGAAGAAGAAGTTGTTCTGATAATAGAATTTGACGCAATGTAGGTGTTACTACTTCTATTACTAAAGTTGAAATTGTGAATGCAACGTCACACTCTTCTATCCTGATATACACTCCTAGCTTCCTTCACATCAAATCTATGTAATGTTATAGAAATCGATAAATACCCTTGAGATGGGATGTACTGCAGAGCGTTGGCCAGTTCCTTGTCTTTCAGAATCACTTTGGTTCCATCCTTCAGGGTGACGCTAACTTCAGAGAAAGGGAATAGGGTTTCGTTGGGCATTCCTTCTCCGAGCGATATCAATTTGTTCCCAGCTTTGTACGACATCTTTGCTAAAAATAAGAAAAAAAAATATTTAAACATCTTTTGCTTTGATACGAAGAGATAATAGAAGTTCAGACTTGCTCAGGCATTTAGGAGGTTTCGACCTCCCTTATCGAATTTTCAATTAAAAATTGTCAAGGATGTTTTAATGTCTTGAAATCATACAAATCTTTTGTTTTTCTTCTTTAAAATGGAGTCTCAAAGAAGAATGAACGGTTTTCAACGGGTTTTTATTCGCTAATAAAGATATGCCATATAAATCACAAGACAATCTGTTATATTCTTATTGAAATCTGTAGAAAAATTATATCTCAAATACTCCTTTCAAGAAAGTCATATATCAAAAATCGTCAATTTTCGGTTGTGCATGTTTTCGAAATGCCCAGAAAATGTATTATATCCCAGCGTATGCGGCATATTTTTAACTTAATATTTACCCGCTACAGGGCAGAAAGTGCTGTTTTTGCATTTTTAAGAAAAAGTATCGTTTAATTTTAATTTTTTTAAATATACAAAATATTTTTCAAATGCAGAATAAACATTTAGGTTTTACCTAAAAAGATCTGTTGCACGGTAAAAAGTTCAATAAGTGGCTTGATATTTATTTTTAATACAATTCATTATATTTTTAAACTTTAAAAACGATCTCTTGAAAAATCAAGATTTTTTTATGTATGACGTTGTTGAAAGAAGTGAGCGCTATGTGATCACTTTTTACACTTGTGTCACGTTCACCATCTTCCCCATCATTTTTTAATTTTATTTTTTAATTTATTTGTTTATTTATACGCCACAAGGGCCTTTTGAATATAAAAACAAAATTGAATTGGACATTTGAATATAAAAACAAAAAATAACAGTGCGTTTTTATTAAATAATACACAAAAATATTGATATACAGTTATTTATATAACAATTTGTAAATAAATTGACTGGTCAAATTATAAGCTGTAATAATAAAAATGAAAATGATATTTTCTGGCGTTTCTCATGTATGTGATTATAATCCAGGATTCGGATCTCACATACTAATTTCTGCTCGATAACAAGCTTCTTTTCATTTCACCAATAGATGTCTCTAGTGAAGATCTAGTGATTCAAGAACAGTGTTTCGAAAGTGGTTTATATATATATATATATATATATATATATATATATATAGAACTTCCATGTTGTTAATAATGGGTAGAATTGGTGAATGTTGCACGTGTGTAAAGTGATCACTTAAAACACCCTATGACGGTCGTCACCCTCTTAAATGCCCAGACGTCCATATTCTTCTTCATCTTAGATGAGATGTCAAAAAATAAAATGACAAATTTTATTCATTACTTTTTAAAGAGATATCAATCCCAAAAAATGTATTACGATGTCTCAATTAAACGATTAGAGGGAAAAACACGTAAACAATATTGTTTAAATATTTTATTGAAAAAAATATATTGCGATAAAAACTAAGTGCAGATAAAAATTCATCGGACGATAAATCCTTCTATAGGCTACAATGTCAAGTTTAAGAAGTTCAATTGATAAAAACTTAAAACGTTTAAATAATTTTACCTTGTTATATTATTTATAAGATAAGATGGATTGACTTATCTAGATTTACATTTTTTTACATCTCAACATAGATGAAGAAGAATTTGGATGCCTAAGTATTTACAGGCCTTAGGTAGTTTGGATTAGTTTCTGTGACGTCATTCGTTGCCAACTTACGAAAACAACGTATTTACGAAGGCGAATTTTCCAAAATAAAATGATGAATGAAAATTTTGATTATATCGGCTGTTTTATATATACAAAACGAGTCTAATACAATCCTTTATAGGTTGAGTATGTTAAATTAGATATAACTCCCGTCTGAAAATGATCCATTGCATTATTTATACGGGGATTTGAAATCAAAAATAATATGTTACATTTTCAAAGCTTTGTCATAATATGTTACATTTGTCAATGTCATTGAGATGACATTACAACCACAATAATTAATTTATAATTTTAATAAGTAATTACAAAAGTCTAGAGGTCTTATCAATACTTGTGATTTATCGCCAGTTATGTAAAATAAATCATAATTATTGTACTAAAGTCATAATAATAATAATACTAATTTACTTACATATTTAAACTAATGTAAGTAAATTATAAATAATACACATGTTTTTTACCACTTTTCAAATACTTGAAAGTGGTCACGTCAGGAATCGGAATAATCGGCGGGTATGTATGATGAGATGGAAGAATGTGGAAGAGGCGAAAAATAAAAAAAAGAGGTGATTTTTACTCTCTGCCTAACCCTGCGGGGAGTTGCGTGATGGGTAGAATTACAGTGGTCATGTCAATCATGATAAGTGAACACTAGTTTTCAATTTTTTTCCAGCAGAATTTCTTCTTATATTAGTCATCAAAATATTAGAACTCAATAAAGTAAAAAATTAAATACTAGTTTTTTTTCCAATTGAGCATTATATTATGTTTTTAACGACTAGTTTTGGAAGCTACAGATGCTTCCAGCTACGGGTTTGAATATAAACTGCCAGATATTATTAACAGTCAATTTTGTTTATATTTGAATCACAACATGAATGTCGAAAAAATCAATATAAAAACTGAATAATAAAAGTAAAAATTAAAAATGTAAAATCGAACATACAAAAATGATCTTTTTCAAATGAAAAATAAACCAACCAGTTAATTAACATACGTTACAATAGATTTTCCTATAAATTAATAATAAATATTTTACACGGTGATAATTTGAATTAAATTTGATTTAATTAAATACTTTATACAAATTAAATAAAACGGTCACAAATTTGTATCAACACTGGCAGTCAAAAATTTGTATCACTTGACAAACGTCATCTTTTCCACTTAACAGAAAAATTATTAAGATTTTAATTACTTTTTTAAAAAGTTATTCAAAAACAAAAAAGTTGATTAATTTTCTTAATTTTTTAAAAATATGATTGACGTTATTTGCAAAAATTAAAATATATTTCGATTGGATAATAATTTTTGCGCCACCCTGTAATATTTGATTCTGTAAATATTATTTGTTCATCGTTAGAAACATGATACCATATTAATAATGAAATATTTTAACAGATAATGGGTAGTCCTTGAAAATAAACCCAATTAGATAAACATTAATACGCACCCAACTATTTTACTCTTAAGCTGATAAACCCAGGTTTGTGAACAAAGATTTCGACACATTCAAAACATTGTGAATAAAAGAACTAATCAAATTATAATTTTCTCTTATTTTATCATATATATCGTAGTCATACAGGAGAAAGTGACCAAGTGCATTGTTTAACAAAAACGTGTTCATTGACTATTTGCTATCTTACTAGCTTAATATTGCCCTGAAAAAATCCCAAAGGATTTTAAACTTGGAAGTATAATATATTGACTTGGTAAAAATGACTAACTGCATTGATGTTTATTTTCTTGCCAAGCAAAAGTGACTTAAAATGCCCTCCGGAACATTTTACGTTTTGGTAGTTGGTCACTTTCTCCTGTACGACAACGATATTGTGTGTGATAATGATGCTGAATGCATCGAAACACGTGTCTCATTTTTTGGGAAAAAGTGGTATTTACCAAGAAAATATCATATTTTATTGATTAAAAGCATTGTTTACTTTCTGGTATGGTAATATGACTCTTTCATTACCATTCATCGTTCACATTGTGTAATACCACTTAAAAACACTAATTCATGACTACCGGTTTCGGAATAATTATTCCATCGTCTGGTCAAATGTAGTCTACATTTTAGAGGTAAATTAATGTTTCATTACTTTTCAATTAATTTGATAATTTGTTCACAATATAAATATTTTATTCTTTTTTTGACATCTCATCAAAGCTGAAGAAGAATATGGAAATCTGGGCATTTACGGGGCTGACGACCGTCATAGAAAAATAACTCATACGATTCGAGATAATACAGATTTGTGAACAAGTATTTGGACACACTCAAAATGTTGTAAGTATTATAGGTGTCCCAACTTAAGATGAAACATCTATCGTTCCTCTTTATATGAAAGAAGATTGAAGTCTGAGCATCCCACGGCTTACGACCTGGCATTAGACTGACTTAAGTAATTGCTCAATAAGAATAAATAAGATATGAAATTGTCAACAAGACAATCATTTAATTGAACATAATTATTTGCTTAGGAATAATGTTATTTTGATTAAAAACGTCATAAATAATATCTTGTTTTTTTGGGATATTATTTTGATGTTTTTTTTTAATAGTGATTATATTTGATAGCATTTTCGATTCTTGTTTTTCGAGTGAGTCCGATAACGTTACAGCGTCACATTTATAATCACAGCCTATAAAATCGCGAAATTTTTCCTGTTATTTTGAAATACCCTATCCATTTAAATTGTTTACGCTTAGATAAAAAATATTGTTTATCCTTTTTTGACGTCTCAAGATATATGACGAATAATATAGAAGTCTGGGTATTTACAGGGTTTATGACCTGTCATAGATGATTACGTGATCACTTTACACATGTGCAGAGAGCTTTTATTGATCAAATACCTATCGGGTAAATATGATGTCGGGTTGTGGTCCCGTGGTTAGTGTCGCGGACTCTCGAGTCAGAGTTTAAAAACAGGTATCAAATTGAGTTCAAACCCACTCTACCACAACTTGATACCTATTTTTAATAAGAAGCCGCTTAGGCTCACAGAAATAGTATGAAATTTAAGTATTGTGTAAATAATAAAAACGCAAATATTTCTCTTTTAAAAAAATACATTTTTATTCGGATGCATGCAAGATCCTAACCGAATTATTTTACGTACTGGGAAAAGCCTGAAAACAGTAATTTTCATCTATGTCGAGATATCAAAAATGTAAAAATAACTCCGAAATAATGATTTGTGAACAAGTATTTGGACACCCTCAAAATATTGATGTTTAAATACACACATTTGATTTATTTAATATTTTTATTTCGGAAAATCACATAAATGTTTTGAAACATCGAGTTATACACATTTATGAGTTTAACAAAGAAGTTTTAAACATATATACTATATATATATAAATATATATATATATATATATATATATATATATATATATATATATATATATATATATATATATATATATATATATATATATATATATATATATATATATATATATATATATATATATATATATATATATATATATATATATATATATATATATATATATATATATATATATATATATATATATATATATATATATATATATATATATATATAAAAAATATATAAATATATATATATATATATATATATATATATATATATATATATATATATATATATATATATATATATATATATATATATATATATATATATATATATATATATATATATATATATATATATATATATATATATATATATATATATATATATATATATATATATATATATATATATACTTATATAGTTATAAATCGTGAAGATAAATTCGTTTTTAAGATGAAGTACACATCATTTAAAATATAACCTATTCAACTCACTCAATGTCCTGGTTATGGAAGGCTCTCTAAGCAACGAGTTCCTGCTTATAAACTTAGTGTAATCCTTGATTCTTCTTTTATTATAAGTAGTCTCAGCGATAGGCTCTTCCATAACTTCAACTTGATTAGGAACAGCAGAAGACGAGAAAGCATTTCCGGATCTTTTTAGGAAACCCTCAAAATTCGCAAGAATTACACCTTCGCTAGCCCTTATGGCACTCTTGGTACAATACAAACCCTTTGAAAACATTTTCAATTTTCTTATGACAATCTCCACTTTTTCACAAATAGTCTTAAAATCACTAAATTATATCCAAAACACTTTTATTTTAAACTTTTTAACTTATTTTACATTCGAAACTTCTTCGCTGTTAAATATGAATGAAAAATTAGTAAAATTATCAATCATTGCGTCATATATCGTGCGTTTATTGCAACCGTTTAAACTTGAACTTGTGATTTGAATGAAATCGCGTATTTTTATGTTACGTATCTGATTTTAATCTGGAGTCAAGATATGTATATAAGTATATATATCTTGTGGGAATTTCCGAGCAAACAAATTAAACCTGCGTAATTTTCTTGTCTTTTTTTGATTAATTGAAATTTCTTTGTTGTTGAATGTTACGAAACTTCTTGATTACGTTTTTTTTGATATCTTAACAGATGAAAAAAATAAAATAATCTGGGTATTTAAAGAACTTAAAACCTGTCATAGGTTGGTTTAAATGATCGATTTATGCACGTGTAACATTCACAATTCTTTTAATGATTGATGACAACCACACTACTCAAATTTCGGAAGTAATATTTATGTTTCAATTGATAGGTTCTTGCATATACTACTTCTTCTCCACCACCTATGGTTAGATTTTTAAGTTTATTTTTTAATTAGCAGAGACCTTAATGAAATGCATGTGAGATTTTTCTCGAATATTTTCACATACTAAAAGACGCCTGAAAACATTTTTTTCAAACACGTTTTTTGTCAAACACTTATTTTAACCACTTTTATTTATTCACAATATTTTGAAAAATAAATAAAAAAATTCTTGAAGTATTTTACACACATTTTATAAAGTTGTTTTATATGAAAATTAATAATTATCAAATTAAAATAAACCATATATAGTGTCAAAGAAGGTGTTCATTAAAACTTATTAATAATTTTTAAAATTTGAAAAATATTACTTTATTTGAGTAGAATGGTGAATATTAAATAATAATAATAAAACCCTTATCCGCACCCCAATAGTGCATAGAGCACTGCGTCATATAAACGCAGTGTTATCTTGATCGTTTACACATGAAGGAAAGGTGATCAGCCCTCTGCTTCAGGTACCAGTCCAGGGTTATATGGCGAATATTACACGTGTATAAAGTGATCACTTCTTTGATTACTCAGACTTCCATTTTCTTCTTCATCTACTTTGAGATATCAATATAAATAACTCCTAAGTTGCGACAAGCCCAGAATTCATGAACAAAGATTTAAAGACACTCTACTGTGCAATTTTTTTCTGACTGACAATTTTTTTAGTATTTATTTCACGTATGTATTACTAAATTACAATTTTGTTTTGATATGTTATGCGGTCTCGTTGGCGTTTAGGTCAGAACTGATCTCACATGTGCGGAACTCCACATATAACGTACTGCCAATTCTGAATTCAGTTATTATGATTTGTCTCTTATCTTATCGCAAAGGGTTTATCGTATTTTTCGTATACCGTGCATTTTGAAATACCGGTTCAAACCAAAATCACAACAAGGTTTTACTTAATATTTACGTTTCAACGCCTTGATCTGTAACTGAAAATTAAACGTAGTTTTCAGCATTATTAAGGGCAGCGGTGGGCTGAATGGGGCTCACGCAAGCCTCTTGTTAAATTTGACTTGGGACGGCGAACCCCTTGTTAAATTAAGAGAAATCAATATTCTCTGAATAAATCAGTGTATAAATGCAATTTTTAGAGGTTGGTTTAGGTAAATGTATTACGAAACATAAAACATTGTTGCCTTTGGAAATTTCTCGAAAAATTATTATTATTTTGGATAGTTATAACAAAATGAAGCCCCCTTCCCCCTTCACTAGCGAGCCCCTTGTTAAAAAATTGACAGCCTATCCCTAATTTAGGGGATGCGATTTTAATAAAAGGGAACAAGAATATGGTAGTCTGAGTATGCACAAGAATTTAGGTGATCACTTTTTATTCTATCCATGAATGACAACCACACTAGTCAATTTTATAAATAGATTAACGTATTGTACTGACATTTCTTGGTGTATATAAAATAACTTCTGTTTAGATTTTCGACATATAACTAATTTGACCATTGACCGGGTTTCTTCGTTACCGACGTCATCATACTGGTTAGACAGAATCCTATGTTATATACATATAGAGGTAGGGGTTGAAAAATATGATTTTGTATATGATTTCCAACCCCTGCCTTTTTGCGTTATTGACATAAAATTTGTCTAGCCTCCCACTAGTCTGTGTTCAAACCCAGTCACTGGTCAAATAAATTATACGTGGAAAAAAATATACAGTTTTTATTTAATTGTATAGATTTAATATATATATATATATATATATATATATATATATATATATATATATATATATATATATATATATATATATATATATATATATATATATATATATATATATATATATATATATATATATATATATATATATATATATATATATATATATATATATATATATATATATATATATATATATATATATATATATATATATATATATATATATATATATATATATATATATATATATATATATATATATATATATATATATATATATATATATATATATATAAATATATATATATATATATATATGTATATATATATATATATATATATATATATATATTATATATATATATATATATATATATATATATATATATAAATATATATATATAAATATATATATATATATATATATATATATATATATATATATATATATATATATATAAATATATATATATATATATATATATATATATATATATATATATATATATATATATATATATATATATATATATATATATATATATATGTTTAGTCATAAATTAAACCCTGAAGAGGGCAACAGGTTGTTGCCGAAACTATTAGGTTGTTAAAAAAATGTGAGTGGATCAAAAAACAAAGTCTTTTTATTTCTCAAAATAATAAATCAATATGATCCACAAAGTTAATGCTTTAAATATTCAAAACTTTAATTCCAATCACTTTTTTTAATGATTGAAATGGAAATACATTTTGTAGGTTAACAGTCAAAAGCGGTATATTAAAATAATAAAAATTAATAAGAAACGATGAGATCATAGCAAGAACGATGATAAAAAAATATATGTAAAAAAGTGAATTTTAATTAAATAATTAATAATTCTTTTGAGGTTTATGCGTAACTAGTTACCACCTCGTTTGTACTTATCATATAATTTAAAATAATAACTTCATTTTTTACTTATGTAATTATTTTTTTTTTCTAATCACAAATTTTGGTAATTTAATAATTATATTTTTTAGTGGAAAAGTTATATGTAGGTATTACATAAATTAAATGGAAATATACTATCAGAAATCATAACAAAAACTGTCATACGTAATCAAAAACTGGAAATGAACACTACACCAATCTGTCTTTGCACACAATCTTCGCCTCTTCCACATTCATAATAAGTTTTTTTTATACATGCATTTATTTTGAACCCCCTTGGAATCGAACCCAAGGTCTGCGGAACGGTAGCCTAACCCGCTTACCACTACAACTTTTTTCTTCATTTTATCTACCATTTTTCAATTATTGATTTATATGTTTTTTTTTCATTACACGATATGAAAATGCCTATTGACATAAGGGTGTACTCTTAAATATTCAATTCAGTACGCGACCGGCTGCGCGAGAAGCAACACGTAATGTCTGCGAGCAATTTATTTAAGAATTATTTTGGATTTGATTTTTTTTGTAAATATGTATGTACATGTATGAAAAAAAATCATTTTTAACCCTTTTCAAACACTCGTTTCTTTCAAAAACTAAAATTTAAAAAAAAAAAAAACAGTTTTCTAATACAAAAACGGTGTTGTAAGCAAACAAATACCTGGGTTTACATAAAATTAAGTTGTGGCTTATCGATTATCCCGCTTTAACGTTGAAATTGGTCAAACTAACTAACTAACTAACTAATTAACCATCATGCCGCTTCCCCGCAGGGGTAGGCAGAGAGAATAGAGCGCCCCACCACTCTGTCCTTGCAAACATTCTTCGCCTCTTCCACGTTCATGCATCTCGTCATACATACCCGCCGATTGTTACGACTCCTAACCTGACCACTTTCAAGTATTTGGCATACCTGATCGTGCCATGTTTTTCTCGGTCTTCCTCTGCTTCTTTTCCCACTAACATTCGCCTCATAAATTTGTTTTACCGTTCTTTCGTCACTCATTCGTTCCACATGTCCAAACCATCTCAACACACCTTTCTTAATATTATCGATAATGCTTATCTCAGCTTTGGTCAAACAGATTTTAAAAATTCCACCATATATCATGTTAGATAAGAATAGTCAATGTATTTAATAAGTCCCGTGGTGTAATGGTCAGCGTGTTTAGCTACCGTGCTGGAGGTCCCGGGTTCGATTCCCAGGGGGGGAGGTTAAAATAAATATTAGTGATTTAACACTGTAATATTTATTTAATATTACCCTGGACTGGTTCCTGAAGCGCAAGAGTGATCACCTTGCCTTCATGTAAGTAATGATCAAGATAACACTGCGTCAATTTGATGCAGTGCCCTATGCACCATTAGGTGTGGATAAGGGTTTAAAAAAATAAAAAAAATTAAAAAAATTTAATAAATATGTCCTATTTGCATAAATATGAAGGTCTTAAAAATCTGTCTATGTTTATTTCTGATAAGAATGATCCAGTTTCATTGCCTTATCATATTATATATTGTAGGTATCTCAACTCGAGACGGATCTATTACATCATTTTTATGCGAAGGAAGGTGGAAGTCTGAGCATTAAGGGGCCTAGGGTCCGGCATTTTCCGGATCAAGCGATTACATATATATAAGTCTCAAGTCTGGGAATTTGAGTAGTGTGGTTGTCAATAATGGGTAGAATTGGTGAATGTTACACGTGTGTAAAGTGAGCCTATGACGGTCGTCAGCTCCGTAAATGCCCAGACTTCCATATTCTCCTTCATCTTTAATGAGATGTCAAAAAATAATATGAAAATAGCTCCTGTATTTGGAGATAATCCAGATTTTGTAAACAAGGATTTGAACACACTCAAAATGTTGTTAATAAGATTGATCCCTAAAAACAATACAAATGATGCAACAATGCTATGGACACAATGGATTCAACATTTTATATCAATGAAGATTTGTCATGTAGCTAAGGGGCCTAGGGTCCAGCATTTTCCCGATCAAGCGATTACATATATATAAGTCTCAAGTCAATAATGGGTAGAATTGGTAAATGTTACACGTGTGTAAAGTGATCACTTAAACCAGCCTATAACGGTCGTCAGCCCCGTAAATGCCCAGACTTCCATATTCTTCTTCATCTTTAATGAGATGTCAAAAAATAATATGAAAATAGCTCCTGTATTTGGAGATAATCCAGATTTTCTCCAGTATTTGGACACACTCAAAATGCTGTTAATAAGATTGATCCCTAAAAACAATACAAATGATGCAACAATGCTATGGACACAATGGATTCAACATTTTATATCAATCAAGATTTGTCATGTAGCTAAAATATTTGTTGTTTTCGTCTTGTCATATTTCTTATATAAGACACCACTGAATCCGATAGATCTTAATAATGTCGTATTGAATATATTATTAGATTAAAACCAATATTTTTAGCTTTTCCACTTTATTTTTATTTGACCAGCGACCGGGTTTCGTCGTTACCGACATCATCAGACTGGGGTATATATATATATATATATATATATATATATATATATATATATATATATATATATATATATATATATATATATATATATATATATATATATATACAGATATATATATATATATATATACTTAAAAATAATATATAAAAAATACAATTCTATCACGAAGTGTCAGTGGATAATATAAATCTATTAAAAAATGTATTGCTTTATCAATTTTTAGGAGATATCTAATTTAGTTTTGTATTGTATAGTCTGTATACGTTTGTGGTGCTCGTTAAGTTTGTTTTTAAGAGTGTTTGTGTCTTTTATATTTTTAATCTAAAGGGAGGCTGTTGAAATATATATTGCTTACTTACTCAGCTCTCTCAAAATTGATGGTACTCGATATTGTGAGCGAGTACTAATGAATTTCGAATAATCCTTGATCATTCTTCCACTACTTTGCTGTTTATCATTATCGATGACTTTCTCAGCTGGACTTGGAGCTGATGATGAAAAGGAAAACCTTCCACTCCTAGGAAGACCCTCAGATCCTCTGCATCCATGGGCAATCCTACTCTCGACAGCACTTGCAGAAAAGCACAAATTTTTGGACACACAGCCGACCAAAAGTTTTGAAAACATTTTAGTAAAAAATTCAATTAATTTAATTTCACTTTAGATTCAAAAGAATTGTCTTCCAATTTTTGCAAGCAGTTCTTGTTGGCGTGTCACTATGTACTGATTAAAAAAATGTAAAATTTATTGTAGCACATACAAAAAAATATTGCTTGGAGAATGATATCGAACAATTATTATTTTTGTAGTCCTCAATTAAAATTATCTACATTTTGCGAAATTTCTCCACGACAATATAATTTATTGCTCGATAAAAAATAAGTACATACCGAAAAGAATATGTGATTGCAAAGTTGGATTGAAGAAAGCTTCAATGGACATTTGGGCTATTTCGCAAAAAAACGTCACACTCAAAATGAGCTGAATACAATAACTGGTCAATGTACATATAAGCTACATTAAAATAAAAATCGGGTTTTCAGGTGTTTTCCAGTAGGTATGTATAATAAAATAATCCTGTATTATTTTTTGACATCTCATCAAAGATGAAGAAGAATATGGAAGTCTGGGCATTTACGGGGCTGACGACCGTCATAGGCTGGTTTAAGTGATCACTTTACACACGTATAACATTCACCAATTCTACCCATTATGGAAAACCACACTACTCAAATTCTTGGAAGTTCTGTATATTTGAACCAATTTAGAAACCTTGTTCTTTGTTGAAGAAAGAAAGAAAGTTGTACAACCTTCTTTCCATAACATTCAAATCCGCACCCGATGGTGCATAGGGCACTGCATCATGTAAACGCGGTGTTATCTGGATCGGTTATATATGAAGGAATGGTGATCAGCCCTCCGCTTCAGGAACCAGCTCAGGGTAATATGAAACAAATATTAAAGTGAACAAAATCACTCATATTCATTTAACCCCCCCTGGGAATTGAACCTGGGACCTTCAGTACGGTAGCCGAGCGTGCTGACTATTAAAAATATAAACTAGATATTAAAAATATAAACTAGTGCTGTTCATTACTGGATAATGAAAGTGGGTATATCTGAAATGGATCGCAGCATTCGGCCACCTTGTATTTGATTACATAATCAATCTTCTTTCACACATCAACGTTATCAGTAATTTGTTATTATGTATATGATGAAATAAATTAACAATATACATATCTACAATATAACATACATATATTTTATGACGTCATCGCTTCAAGGTGAAATAATAAATGTTGATATTTGTTTGCGATTCAACCGCAGCCGGATACAGGAAAGATAACATCCATTATATCATTAATATTTTCACATAGAGATTATGCAATACTGCTTCATAACTAAAAAAATATTGAAAATTAAAACATTTTAAACGAAATATTATAACGACATCTTTTGTTTTATATAACAATTATTATAATTTTAATTACATCGTATTGCAGCATTTTAGCGATTCTTCCACGAAGTAAATTGATTAAACTATTCGTCGATAGATGGCAATAATATAATTTAGTAGAGTTGTTTCTAAACATTTTTAAATTACGGCAATAGATGTCTCTCGCTTCATTCTCTGTTTTTTGAAGCCTATCGGGCATTTATTGCTGAATATAAATTCTTAAATCTTATTTGTTGCAGATAAAACAAAATAATTATTTTTAATTTAATAAAATGAATGTATTTTAATAAAACGAATTTTATCAGTGACGTAAACCAGACAAATCAACCAGACAAAAGTTTTCATCAATTGCTTAGGTTTATCTACGAGTCGCTAGATGGCAGTGCTTTTTAAATTATTGTTCATGTTTTAGTTAACATTTTTACCAGTAGATGTCACTAAGCGCATATTAATTTGTCAAACTTTTTGAAGGATAATTTATTTTTCTTACGATCATTTCGTGCTTCAATCAGTTTATATAACTAAATTGGGGACAAAATTTTATCTCAAATGATACCGGCGATCGCCGACACCCAAAAATATATGGATGTGAATATATCAGTTATTCAAGGGCTCTATGAATCTATGAATCGTGAACCAATTAGCTTTGAATCGAAATTCCACGTCTTCTATTGACAAGGTAGGTACCTGAATAAAATATATCTTAAACTATCTATCACGTTGATTCCCCACATGGTAGGCAGAGAGAATAGAACGCCGCACTAATATGTGTCAGAAATGAAGACTCTTAGAAGCATATCAGGCAAGAGTCTTCGAGATAAGAAACGATAAAGAAACGCCAGGATCAGGGAAATATGCGAGATCGAACATGTTGTTAGGTGGTGAAGGCAACGAAAGAGACAGTGGTATGCGCATGTGAGGAGAATGGAACCATCCAAACTCCCTCACATCGCACTGCCAACCCCATGGTAGACGACTCTCGGGCCGACCACCAAAGAGATGAGTCGATAGCTGTGAATCGACATCGAAGGAGGCTTATCCCTCTCAAAAACAGGCCACAAGCCCTACACCAAGAAAAATAAGAAGAGGACCAATATGTCTTTACAAATAATCTGAGGTAAAAATGTTGTAATGAGTTCAAGTAGAAGTATTTTACTACAGAAAAATTAAATGAAAATCACAGTTTTCTACAGAGGCAGAGGCCTTGATATGTATGTACAATTTAAACTTCCTACCAGTCTGATGATGTTAGAAATGACAAAACCCTGGTCACTCGTCAAATAAAATTAGTGGTAAAAATATGTAAATTGTTTTTGTTTTATGAAGTTCCTAATGTTCTTTAAGTTCCTAGAGTTCTTTTAGCTGGTATGGATATATAGAGCGAATGGATAACGAGAGGATGACTAAGATAATATATGTGGCGAATGTAAGCGGGAGAACATAACGAGGACGGCTGAAAAATACTTGGCACGATCAAATCAATCAGAACCTAAAATCTTGTGGTGTCAAAAGTCTGCGTAATCGGAGGGCATGTATGACTAGATGTATGGATGCGAAGGAAGCTAGGAGTGTATATCAGGGCAGAAGAGTGTAGCGTTCCATCCTTTCTGCCTACCCCTGCTGGGAAACGGCGTAATAGTAGTAGTAGAAAGTAGAAATGTCTTGTAAATGAATTAAATTGTCATGTTTATTGTCACTATATTAAATAAATAAAATTTTAAAATTAAAATGTAGCTTTGTTTTAAAATCACTATAAATATTTTATTATAACATAATTATAATGTCTACCGGTTTCGAAACTAACCGCTTTTTTATCAAGACTGATTAATACTAATAAATTAAAATAATAATGTATTCATCAGTCTTGATAAATGAGCGGTTAGCTTCGAAACCGGTAGACATTATAATTATGTTACAATAAAATATTTAAACTGATTTTAAAACAAATTTAGATTTTAATTAAAAAATTAAAAATCACAAAGATAGTGCTTCAAATATAGGTTATATTATTTTTACTTTTTTTCTCATCTTTGATGAGATGTCAAAAAATAATATAAAAATAACTCCTGCAATTGGAGATAATCCAGATTTTGTGAACAAGTATTTGGACACACTCAAAATGTTGTAAATAAATTACATGCATATAAAATTTTAAAATCTTTAAGGTACTGTGTTAAAATATTTCACGGAGATTGTAATATCGGTTAGTTTCACATTTATTATACATACGACGCAAAATACAGGTCCGGATTTTCCGTCTACAATATCCTCCTTAAGCCATTAGCGCGCGCATAAATCGTGACCCCAGAAAGATATAAAAACCATATTATAAATATTAATATGGCCAAAAACAAATCAGGGCGAAAAATGTAATGTCAAACAAATTAAAGGCTATGGGACATTGGGGGTTAGCGCGCTCGTCAAACGGAAGCGAGCGAATGCAACCCGACACAAATCAAAATATGAAATTCAATTTACAACATGTTGAGTGTGTCCAAATACTTGTAGAAGTTTATTTTAATTTATTTATCAAATATTAAATCAAACACAGTTTTTTGAGTCTAATAAGTTGTATTTTATTGTTAAAAAACAAATAAATATCAATATTATGACAATTGTTTCGCCTAGTTATGGCATTTTCAAACGAGTTTATTTTATTATGGTATCAAATTGTGGTAGAGTGGGTTCGAACCGAGAAACTCTGACTCAAGAGCCCGCGTCACTAACCACGTGACCACAACCCTAAACAATTGGCGAAACAATTGTCACAAAATAGATTTTTATGTGTTTTTTAAACAATAAAATACATATTAGTACACTCAAAAAATCAGTGTTTAATTTAACATATAATAAATACAACATTTTGAGTGTGTTCAAATACTTGTTCATAAAATCGGGATTATCTCCAATTACAGGAGTTATTTTCATATTATTTTTTGACATATCATCATTGCCCTTATACTTCTTCATCTTCGATGAGATGTCAAAAAATAATATGAAATTTAATATTAAATTGTAGGTAATTTTAAGGTCTAATATGCGATAAATCGCAACTTACTTTTCTTCAAACCCAGGTAACATTTGACGTGATTGAATTTATTTGAAAAAATAAGTTTTAAAAAAAAAAATACAAAAGTATATGTATTTTTTCCATTTAAAAAAAGAGAAATACTTGTATTTTTTGTTATTTACAAAAATACTTCAATTTCATACTATTTCTGTAAGCTTAAGTGGCTCATAATTAGAAATAGGTATCAAATTGTGATAGAGCGGGTTCGAACTAAGAAACTCTGACTTAAGAGCCCATGACACTTACCACGAGACTACGATCCGACACATTCATATGATATTCAATATTGAGTCTAAGACACTATTAAATAATATTAATACAGTGGAACCTCTCATTTCGAGCACCTCTGATAAAGGGTACTTCGCATAGCGAGATTTTTTTATTTTCTCCCTTAACGAGCGACATTTCGCATAATGAGTTTCAGAGTAAAGGGCAACTCCCTTTTTCACGACATTCATTTGGGAGCCGGGACTTCCGCGACTGTCAAAACAAAAAATATTTCGCTTGAGTAAGAAAATTTGCCTCGTAAATACGTTGTTTTCGTAAGTTAGTAATGAATGACGTCACAGAAACGATAGACTTATTTTAATATTGGTAACGTTGCTAAATTATTTGCGGCTCAATTTGTTAATGTCAATGGTCGATGTCAAACACTTGTTTAATATGGTTATTTTTAATAGTACCTACATATTTTATTATTATTATATTAGATGAAACGACTGTTAGGGCGAATAAAGATAGTTGATAAATTTTAAACACAATTTTTTTCATGTTGCAATTCTTAATAAAAACATATCATATATTTTTATTATAATATCACATGGAAACAACAGTTGGGGCGAGTGTAGCCAATATCACCATACATGATTCCTGTAGCGCTATAAAGGCCTATAAAAAGAGCGGGAGAATAACAAATAATGGCAGTTTAGGGTTTAAAGGGCCCATTTATATGATCCAAGTCACCCCACTCTTCCCTCCCCTCCCGGCGACTTCACGCCCTGGAAATGCATACAAACCTTCTCATGTATACCGTACATATCGCCCAAAGGATATTATGATTTTTCGAGAAAAAATTAAAGACTTTTATACTTTGAGGGATGATTTTGTATTTTTTTTGGATCTCATCATCTTCGAATCATGGCATGTGATACTACATCCTATGATGCAGCGTTATCTTGACTGCAAAATACATAATAATATTTATAAATAATCACCTGTATACATGTAAATACAAGGATATTATGATTTTTAGACAAAAAATTAAAAACATGTATAATAGGACGATGCAGCGTTATCTTGACTACAAATCATATGAGAATATTGATGAATAATCAAATATATATCGTTACGTGGATATTATGATTTTTGATAAAAAATTAAAGACTTTCACATTAAGGGATGATTTTTGTCTTTTTTGTTTTAGATTCTCTACGAATGATGATATGGGATACTGTATCTGATGATGCAGCGTTATCTTGACTGCAAATTACAAAATAATATTTTTAAATCACCTATGTAGGTACATATAAATACATGGATATTATGATTTTGAGAAGAAAAATTAAAAACATGTATTGTGATGTGATTTTTTGTCTTTTTTTGTTCTTTATCCTTTTCAAATGATAATATGGGATTATGAAGCGTTTTCTTTACTTAAATTGAATGAAAATATTAATAAATAATCGTATATAAATATAGCTATGAGGATATTATGATTTTTTTTATAAAAAATTAAAGACTATAACTTTAAGAGATGATTCTTGTCTTTTTTGGCATGGGATACTGCATCTGATGATGCAGCGTTATCTTAACTGCAAATTACTTCGGAATATTTTTAAATAATCACTTATATTAATTAAATTATCACATAAATACAAGGATATTATGATTTAAAGACCAAAAATGAAAAACCGGAATTATGTTTTTATTTGTTGTCTTTTCTTGTTCTTAATCTACTTTTAATGATAATATGAGATGATGCAGTATCTTCTTTACGGCAAGTTTTATGGGATTATTTGATAAATAATCACCTTTATTTATCGTTACGAGAATAATATATTTTTTTGTTAAAAAATTTAAGACTTGTATAAAGGGATGATTTTGTATTTTTTGTTATAAATTTTCTTCGAATGATGGCATGGGAAACTTACATAGAAATATTTTTAAACAATCACTCGTATACTACGCTACGAGGATATTATGATTTTTTTGATAAAGAACTAAAAGGCGACATTAGAGGGGGATTTTTTTTTGTCTTTTCTGTTCTTTAATTACTTTATTATTTAAATAAAAATCGTAAATTTTCAGTTGTGAATGTTTTCGGAATGCCCAGAAAATGTACTATATCCCAGCAAAATAGGCATATTTTTAACTTAATGTTTACCCGCCACAGGGCAGAAAGTGTTGTTTTTGCATTTCGAAGAAAAGGTATTGTTTAATTATTTTTTTAAATGTACTAAATATTTTTGAATTGGAGAAAAAACCTTCAGGTTTTACCTAAAAAGATCTTTTGCACAGTAAATAGTTCAATTAGTGGCTTGATATTTATTTTTAATACGTTTCATTATATTCTTAAACTTTAAAAACGATCTCCTGAGGCAGATACATATAATATACTCTCTCATATAGTCCGATGGTGTGTACTCGTATATTCCGTATTGCTCGGGTTGATTTATGGTGTTGGGGTGTACCATATTAACACCATCCATTTGTGGTGCATTACACCACACCCATGGTATTAGTCAGGGTGATAGATGGTGGCAGACAGACGGAGGTGACTTGATATAGGGAACTAGAATAAACTATACAAAACCATAGCAAGATGAAGGGAAAACTAGTTTTCACCATGCATTCAGGTAGTCATTTTGTATATGTCGCTCACTCCTTTTAACAACGTCAAATATCAAAAAACTAGATTTTCAGGAGATCGTTTAAGTTTAAAAATATAGTAAAATGTATTAAAATAAATATCAAGCCACTTATTGAACTTTTTATTGTGCAACCGATCTTTTTACGTAAAACCTGAATGTTTTCTCTCCATTTGATAAATATTAAGCATATTTAAAAAGATAATTGAACAATACCTTTTCTTCAAAATGCAAAAACAACACTTTTTGCCCTGTAGCGTGTAAATATTAGGTTAAAAATATTCCGCTTATGCTGGGACATAGTACATTTTCTGGGAGTTCCGAAAACATGCATTGATGAAAAATTTCGATTTTTTATATATGACGTTGTTGAAAGGAGTGAGTGATGCGTTAATATATACGGTAAATATACATTTGTAGTAGAGTCAGGAATTGGAATAATCGGTGGGTATGCAGATATAAGGAACAAATGTAGAAGCGGTGAAGATTGTTGCCAAGAAAGATTGGTGTGGCGTTCTATTCTCTCTGCCCACCCCTGCGGTGAGATGGCGTGATGGTAAGTTAGTAAGTTTAAATTAATTCACTCCGAATCCTAACCTGACCACTTTCAGGTATTCGACATACTGAAAGAGGACAACAACATTCATTTTACATTTTGTATTAAGTGATTACTTAAATCAGCCTACGACAGGTCGTAAGCCCTGTAAATACACAGTTATTCAGATTCTGCTTTATTTATATTGAGATACTATTGGAATATTAAGTGTGAATTTATCAAGCTTGGTATATTATCAGTTGCATTTTTTGATATCCCAACAAAGATGAAGAATTTACATACTATTTTAAAGGAATGACTTGTGTTGGAGAAAATAAAATAAACATTCAAAAGTCAATGAACTGCGTCTCTTTTTCTTCTCGCATACATTTATGAATACAATCTTATTAAAATAAAGAAATACACAAATTCTTATAAAATAAAACTATAGCCTGGTCATTGGCTGGCTAAGTGATCACTTTTCACAATTCTATCCTTGATTGACAACCACACATTTTTTTTTAATCTCCTACATACTCGTATATCATTAATCCCATGACGCTGTACATGAGTTCACAAGACCCATCTATATTGAATTTAGGAAGCTTTCATTTAGCAGAGACTCCTATTTTGGATGTATGCGTTATTTTTCATCTGTGTTGAGATGTCAAAAAATTAAAAAAAAAATCTAAGTCCTTGGACACACTCAAAACGTCGTGAAAGATTCACTGTTTTCAGCAAATTAATGCTTTGAGAATGGTGGCCTAAAACTCCCTCTTCTTCCACCCTTGGGACTAAGTAGGAAATAATATAACCTACCCCTACGCTAAAGGCTTCTATTTAGGTAATACGAGCCACGAGGTCAATATAATAAATGGAAGGCCAGTAATGGGTGGGTCTTTGATGAAAACATGACAATTTTTTCATCCTGGACAAATTGGCTATCTCAAAAGTAGATACTATAGATATTCGGTATTCGAGTTTTGTAATTCTTAGAACCGCTTGTTGTATGAATACCGAGTTATTTACTCTAACATTGCAAATTTTTATTTATTTATTTATTTTTTCAAAACATATTATATACATAAGTCATATATATATAATATTCCCGATGAGTAATTTCTATTTCTCATTTTGGGACATGGGATTAAGGTAAACAAGACTGGAACACAAATAATAAAGTTACAATTTTTTAAATAATAAAAACTAATACATGTCAAAATATAAAAACAATAAACAGGCATAATAAATAGGCATAAGAAGCATATATTAAAGAAATAAATGAGAAAAACATAAGGTAAGAAGCATATTTAAAATAAACAAATGAAAAAACATAAAAATTTATATTTCTCATTTTGGGACATGGGATTGAGGTTAACAAGACTGGAACACAAATAATAAAGTTACAATTTTTTTTTTTTTAAATAACCAAAACTAATACATGGAAAAATATAAAAACTGTAAATAGGTATAATAAATAGGCATAAGTAGCATATTTATTTAATTAAATAAATGAGAAAAACATTAGGTAAGAAGCATATTTTAAATAAACAAATAAGAAAATATGTATAAAAAATGAGAAAATATAGCAAATGAGAAAATATAAAAAAACATAAGATAAAAACAAAATAAGAAAATATGACTAATCACTACATATATCTCTTTCCATAAAGTATTTTTTCAGATCATTTATTTTTTGTCCCCAAATGGGTTCTATTTTATATATGTCAGGCAGCTGGTTAATTTGGGTGTAGGTAATATATTTTAAGGACCTTACTCCAAATTTAATTGTGATTATCGATTCCACATGTATTTTTTTATGTCCTCGTGTATTATGATGATGAATTTCTTTGTTAAAAATCGGGATGGTATTGCCGTAAATTAACAGTGTATTTTTATTTGTAATCAAGAAAGGTGTGTTGAGATGGTTTGGACAAGTGGAACGAATGAGTGAAGGCCACTTTAAACACGTGTAACATTTACCCATGATTGACAACCACACTACTAGAAAAAATTGGATCTCCTAGATATACGATTAATCTCATGACAGAGTTGGTACATATGAGTTCACAACAAACATCTTTGTTGAATTGACGAAGCTTTTATTTAGCAGAGAGCCTTTTATTTGTATGCATGATCCGAACCACAGATTATTTTTACATTCTGGGAAATTAATTCCAGATTTGTGAACAAGACACAATTAAATATTGTGAATTTTCAATTTAAATCATCTTCGTCGGTTAAAATGTGTATAATGATTAGTTTAGTTTTTTCATGGTCAATCTTCAATCCTCTCTACCCTCCGAATGTCTCTGTAACTCGGCGTTTTTAAAATATTGAACAAACGGATATGAAGAAAGATTAAAACACGTCCATAAACGATATATATATATATATATATATATATATATATATATATATATATATATATATATATATATATATATATATATATATATATATATATATATATATATATAAATATATATATATATGTTTATAAAAAATATATATATATATATATATATATATATATATATATATATATATATATATATATATATATATATATATATATATATTTATATATATATTTATATAATATATATATATATATATATATATATATATATATATATATATATATATATATATATATATATATATATATATATATATATATATATATGAACATAAGGTGGGGCAGGCACTGTTTTCGTGCTTTTATGGATTACACGCCCCTGGGTGTGCCCATACAACTATCTGAAAAATCACGGCTTTCCACTGCATCGTTCGTAGGTGGGGGAAATAGCATACTGCCTTATGTGGTAGTGATCAAAATCCCTTTTTCTTTATGTGTTCCGATTCCATAAACTGTCTGCGGGATTACGTACTCTTTCACCTACGATGTGTTTAACTAAAGGCCAGGGCCACCATGATGTATAGCACACTTGGTACACTTTTATGTTCCAAGATAGGGTGACCATTATGCTGTCCACGATATTTAATTATTATTTATTGATATATATTTACATGAGTATATATGCATTTTTCAAACTAGTATTTTATTTTTTATTTTTATAAATAGTTTACATTTATTTAAAGAACAATTTTAAGCATATAAAAAAATTTTTAGTTATTTGTCATTTACATGTTTGATATGAGTCACGCAGTCATGGGTGACATGGCCGAATGATGCAATCTATTCAAATTTAAGCCCATCTCATATCCAATTATTAAAAGTTGTTGTAGGTACCTTTTTTATAAAAAAAATATTGGCATAATTTGAATACATTTATTTAATTATAAACATTTTTTGTTGCAGAGACCCACTAAGCTAGCTACCTTGTGTATCTTGTCGGTGGTGTTTTTTTTTAAACATTTTTATTGTTTTTATCCATTTTAACATACTACACAGACAAAAAACAAAGAAAATTAATAATATAAACTATTTTACAATTTTCATAGAATTAACTCTTGACCATTTACCCATTCCTTTATTTTGCCTTTGATCCATATTTTATTTAGACCTCTTACCTCCGTCGGCAACAAATTAAAAATGTAGAATTGAAGTAGAGTTTTTTTGCTAAATTATTCATGACTTGACCTTTATTTTTAACTGAGTGTAATAATTTAATCATATGTAAGTCAAATGAGTGGTTAGTTTCTATTATGTGATTCGCAAATTTTAAAAAAATACTAGTAAGTCCACGGCGATGTTCTCTGATTCTAATTTTTAGATTTCTCGCAACTTGGCCAATATATTTTTCAAGTTATTATCTAGTATTTAATTATTTTCTAATATGTTTAATTTTGATTTTGAGTTTTCAAGAATTTTACCAACATTTTTATTAATATTATGGTCTCTAGTTGAATACCACTTTAATTTATCAGAAGGGAAGCAAGATGAAAGCGGATTACTTTTAACACAAATTTATTTAGTTCTATCAAATTACAATCAAGAAAATACTTAAGAATAATCGCGTGATTCTAATATGAGAACAGTTGAAGTACGTGTCGATCTGAGGACGGGCGGTGACGAAGTGTGACGGGCTCGCTTCCGTTCGTTGCGGGCCTCGTGTAGGGAGCTCGCTATTTCACTCGACTTGAGTTGCCATAGTCGATGTGTGGGTTGCCACAATATCTACAATACGCAGGTTAGATATGAGAGGGTAATAGTTTAGAAATTTGTGAAGTTATTAATCCTTATTAATAATAAAAAAAAAAACAGTTAAGATTAAATAAACAACAAAAATTATATTCATCACATTTTGAGTGTGTCTCAATACTTGTGCACAAATCTGAATTTTCTCCACTAATGAGTTATTTTTACATTTAACTTATTTACTTATAACCCATATCCGCCCCCAATGGTGCATAGGGCACTACATCGAATTGACGCAGTGTTGTCTTGATCATTACTCACATGAAGGCAAGGTGATCACTCTTGCGCTTCAGGAACCAGTCCAGGGTAATATTAAATAAATATATTACTTACTTAATAATTCTATTACTTATTGCATACCTATTTTTATTTAGATACAGTCAAAATGTTGTAAATAAAAATAACTAGTAAAATAACGAGCTACATAAACCACTAAAAACATGTTTCAAGCGTTTCCCAGTAAGTAAAAAAATCTGGAGTTCGGATTTTGCGTATATACAAATAAAAGCTTATTTATACTGTGTAATGAAATTGATACATATTTGTATGGTATGTCTTCTAAAATTTGAGGAGTGTGAAATTTAAGTAAAATAAAATTTGAAAGTAAATCAAATTTTCTAGTGTGATGGTTAGTTAGTTATATTATAATTATGTGCAATAATATAATGTGTACGCCACTGTGCTATTTGGCCTCGCGCGAAGGGCGCTCTCCGATCAGCCGCCAGAGATCTACCATAATCCTTCTATATTGAAACACAGTGGCGGCGCGTGACGCCTTGTGTCGGCAATACATATTGTCGTCGTGGGAAGAATAACGATTTGCGAAAACCGAAAACTCTCACCAATTTCCACAACCAAAAAAGCTTTTTAGTCTCAATAAATAATACAATCGTTTTTTTTTTAATTTCTAAAATTTAAATATTGCAATTTCCGGATCGGAATGGCAAAAGAGGTATCATTTTTGAAGATCAATCTAAATTTTAGTGCTCCATATGATATATGACAGATGTTCAAAAGTAAAATTAGGAAAAATAAATCTAATCTGATGTAATCATTATCGATAAAATTAACATGAAATTAACGGTGTGTTGAGATGGTGTGAACATGTGAATGAGTGAGGAAAGAACGGTAAAAAACTATGCGAGGCGAAAATATTTAGGAAAAAGAGCAAATGAAGTCCGAGGAAAACTTGGCATGATCAGGTATGTCAAACACTTGTAAGATCAGATCAGGAGTCAAAATAATCAGATCAGGAGTCAAAATAATCGTCGGGTATGAATGTGGAAGAGGCGAAAAACGTTTGTAAAGACAGTAGTATGTCATTCTATTCTCTCTGCCTACCCCTGCGGAGAATTGGCTTGATGGTTAAATTCGTATGTATTCATTATAAGTCTTTCATATTTCATACCATTTTTCCCTTCGTGCCCATTTCGCTTCAAGTATGTAAATACCTACCCCGATATTCTAAAAAATCTCGGTAGGTACTAAAATACTTGGATACTTATACCTAATGTCATGCAGCCATAAAAGAAATGATTCTAATATTTTTGAATTCCAGTTCGAAGTGCGGATCCGACGGGAAGTCGAGCTATTTTTTAAATTCTCCCGCCTTTCTCTCGAGCCCGCGTCCGGTGCAGAACGGACCAAGATTAGTTTCCCGCCATCTCGGGGAGATGGCGCTTTTTTCTTTTACTTCTGGATGACATTTTGAGTTTCATCGCAACCAGCGGCGTGCGCGAAATCCTTTTCGGCTGGTTTCTTAGTTTTAAATTTTTAATTGTTTACTTAAACATGTTATGGTGATGATAAATTGTTGATAAATAATTTGACATAGTCGTCGTTAAGTTATGAAACGGCCATCAAGTGCACAATACGTTTTGAGGCATTTTTAAAAACATACAGGCGCGTGAAAAATTATACTAGGTAGGTACTAGTGTATTTTTTTAAATATTTGTATTACGTCATAATCGAGTTTATATTTCAGAAATATATCCTAAATTTTCTGTACCTAGATTGTTAATTTCCTAATAATTCAATATTGATACTGATAATTGAGAATTTTTAATAAAAAAAGGCAACAAAACCGTCTCTTAAGTCAACTTATAATAATTCTTTAAGGATTGTAACAATATATAATTAATAAAAAAAACGCATTTAATTACGTATTTAAAATCTACCTTTTACATTCCCTCTATAAATTGTGAAGTAACGGAATGAGTATTATTATGATACACATGAAATTAAGCACAAAATAATAATAAACAAGAAAAACGATGAAGTAAATTAACCCCCAATAAAGTATTGTAACATATTCAGCACTGAGATCGCGTACATAGCAAGTCGATATTCATATCGTGCTGAGTCCCAATTTTCACATTATTTGTCTTGAATTGAGCCTTGATCATTCCCTTTTCCTCCCTCCCGTCCCTTTTCCAGGTGTTTATACTAAATTACATATGTGAAATTTTGTAAAAGGAATGTTAAAAATACCTGTTTTTTTTACTCATTAATGTAAATTTATTTGTGTAACTGTTCTGTCAAATTTCGATATATTTTTTTTTAATAATTACAAAAAATATTTTTCGATATTGTTTTAAAAACGTATTACATACAAAAGTGTCACATATCGTAGTCGAACAGGAGAAAGTGACCAAGTGCATTTGTTTACAAAAACGTGATCATTGACTATTTGATATCTTACTAGCTTAATATTGCTCTGAAAAAATCCCAAAGTGATTTTGAACTTTCAAGTATAATATATTGACTTGTTAAAAATGACAAACTGCATTGATGTTTATTTTCTTGCCAAACAAAAGTGACTTAAATGGCCCTCCTGAACATATTACGTTTTATCAGTTGGTCACTTTCTTCTGTACGACTGCGATATACAAAATTCGTGATGAGATATTTCCATAAAAAATAGGATTAAGGACAAGACTGAAACACAATTTAAAAAATTCAAGCCAATATCATTTTTTATCTTGTTTAGAATATTTTCTACGCCACTGGCTTCTCCCCCCTCCCCGATATGGTGGCGGGAAATGAAGAATAATGCCGACACGGAACTGCACTACTGCCGGCATCCCCGGAGACAAGATGGCGGCCGCGCGAGAGGGCTGGCAACACCGGGCAGACGTGTAGCGCGCCCGGTAGGCGCCTGTCGTGTGGCAACACTGAATGTCTCTGCGCTTCTCAATCTGCCGCGCGTACGGAGGAGACAGCGTGGCGCCTGAGCGAGATGTCCGAGCAGGACTGAGGAGATGTTTAAGGACCAGTATTCGATACATTGCAACTTAATTTTCTTTGAAGTGACATTTTACGTAAGAGAATCTTACTAAAAACACCGTTTTGAAAAAATAACTTCTCAAAACCAAAAACACATGTACATTTTTTCTAAGAAAAGGATTATTGAAATATAAGGAGCAAAAAAATGTTTTTCAATGTATACCTTTTCTCAAAAACATTGACGTGAAGTGACGTCCGAGTCTCAGCGCAGCTGGACGCTTGCTGAATTATACTATTGCGAGTAAGGCCTTACTCTCCTCGGTAGGTATCTGTAATGTAACAGCACTGAAAATACAAGATGGTAAAATACTGCCCGCGGATTTTTTTTCATTATTTTTTAATGGGAGTTGTATTAATTATTTACCTTGCATATTATGTACAGGCTTTAAAGATCATATCTGGATTTTTGTTTCTTCTTACTGAAAATTATATTTTATTTTAATTTGTGTTGAGAACAGGAGAAGTGTGAGTACCTAGTTTAGTTGTCTATCATGGGTAGAATAGTGAATTCTACGTGTGTAAAGTGAACACTCAAACCAGCTTATGACAGATCGTATGCGCACAAATACCCAGACTTCCAAATTCTTTCTCGTCTATATTGAGATGTCAAAGTATGGAAGTTTTTAGCTTTGTTTCTGAATTTGAGTAGTGTGGTTGTCAATAATGGGTAGAATCGGTGAATGTTACACGTGTGTAAAGTGATCACTTAAACCAGCCTATGACGGTCGTCAGCCCCGTAAATGCCCAGACTTCCATATTCTTCTTCATCTTTGATGAGATGTCAAAAAATAATTTGTTTCTGTATATTTTACTTTTTTCGCTTGAATTTTTGGTACAGGTTTTAAATACAAAACAGTAACAATTGAAGTTTATCATGGCCAACGTCACCTAGGCCATGCCTTCCAATCATTTTATCTTTCTGTACCATCCATGTATTTGTTGGTCTTCCTATAAATGTATTTCGAGATTGTCTGGTTCACAATATGTACAGGTTCTCCGCGTGCCCATACCATCTTCTTCATCTATGTTGAGATATCAAAGTGTAAAAAGTACTCCTATGTGGAGAAACCCAGACTTATGAACAAGGATTTAGATAATAATAATAATAACAATAATAATAAACCCTTATCCGCACCCCAATGGTGCATAGGGCACTGTGTCATATAAACGCAGTGTTATCTTGATCGTTTACGCATGAAGGAAAGGTGATCAGCCCTCCGCTTCACGTACCAGTCCATGGTAATATTCAATAAATTCAATAAATATTACAGTGAAAAATCACTTATATTTATTTTACCCCCCTTGGGAATCGAACCCGGGACCTCCAGAACGGTAGCCGAGCGTGCTGACCATTACACTACGGAGGCGGACATTGGGACAAAAGGATTTAATGATACATCCAAAAATTTGTGAACAATTAATTAAAAAAAAATATTTGATTCAGAAGGAGCGACATTCGCAAAAGTTTGAGAGCCACTAAGATAAACGGTAGGTGGCTGCGTTTATTGATTGAGGTAGGTGCCTATATGTACATACCGAAATACTGCCTTTGGCATTCTTTATAGAAAACGATTCAATTTATAACCCAGCTTTTATTTGAGCCATGAGAAAATACACTGGTATGTATGTATAAGTCCGCTTCCGTAGTGTATGTAATAAACAGCATGCTCGGCTACCGTACTGGAGGTCTCGGGTTCGATTCCCAGGGGGGGGGTTAAATAAATAAATGTATTTATATATTTGGCGTTTAATTTGTAGAACTCCAATTTAATGTATTTGTTACATATTATTTTTTGACATCTCATCAAATATGAAGAAGAATATGGAAGTCTGGGCATTTACGGGGCTGACGACCGTCATAGGCTGGTTTAAGTGATCACTTTACACACGTTTAATATTCACCAATTCTACCCATTATTGACAACCACACTACTCAAATTCTTGGAAGTTCTGTATATATGAACCAATTTAGAAACCTTGTTCTTGAAACACTAGAACTTCACTAGAGACATCTATTGGTGAGATAGAAGATAGATAGCCCCGTAAATGCCCAGACTTCCATATTCTTCTTCATCTTTGATGAGATGTCAAAAAATAATATATTTTTTTAGTTATGCAATATATGCATTATATTTGTATGAATTTATTGCATGTTGCTAATTAACCCTGACAAGACCCGTAAATGCCCAGACTTCTATATTCTTCTTCATCTTTGATGAGATGTCAAAAAACAATATGAAAATAACTCCTGTAATTGGAGATAATCCAGATTTTGTGAACAAGTATTTGAACACACTCAGAATGTTGTATTTATTATATGTTAAATCAAACACTGATTTTTTGAGTCTACTGATATGTATTTTATGGTTTAAATAACACATAAAAATCTATTTTGTGACAGTTGTTTCGCCAATTGTGTCGGGTTGTGGTCCCGCTGTTAGCGACGCGGACTCTCGAGTCAGAGTTTCTCGGTTCGAACCCAGTCTACCACAATTTGATACCATAGTAAAATAAACTCATCTGAAAATGCCATATGTTAAACAATTTACACAATATTGATTTTTATGTGTTTTTTTAACAATTAAATACAAATTTAAAAAAAATGGCTCAAAAAATCTGTGTTTGATTTAATATTTAATACATAAATTAAAATGGAGTTCTACAAGTTAAACGCCAAATTAATAAATAAAATAAACTCAAGTGGTAAAAAACAAGTGTTTTTTTTTACGATTTCATGATAATGATAGGCAAAAAATAAAAACAAATTCAAGTACGTTTCATATTATTCTTTGACATCTCATCAAAGATGAAGAAGAATATGGAAGTCTGGGCATTTACGGGGCTGACGACCGTCATAGGCTGGTTTAAGTGATCAGTTTACACACGTGTAACATTCACTAATTCCACCCATTATTGACAACCATAGTACTCAAAGTTTTGGAAGTTCTATATATTAAAATTATATTATTTCAAAACATTGTTCTTGAATCACTAGAACTTCACTAGAGACATCTATTGGTGAGATGAAAAGAAGCTTTTTATTTGGCAGAAACTCTTTTATTAGTATGTGAGGTCCGAATCCTAGATTATAATCCCACATGAGAAACGTCGGAAAATATCATTTTCACATTCTCAACATTATTAATATTTAAAGCATTTACTTTGTCGTTAGTCATGTTTACTTATTTGTTTTTTTTATTTACATAAATCTTAATAATATAAGTATAAAACCACTCACCAAGATTTTTATGTCTACCGGTTTCGAGACCCGTCTCTTCGTCGCATGGTGGTGAAGGGTGGTATTGTTTGCATGCTGTGGTATAAATTGTCCTGACGAAGAGACGGGTACGTCTCGAAACCGGTAGACATAATAATCTCGGTGAGTGGTTATTTACTAATATTAATATTATTTTTGTAAAAAAATAAAAAAGTATTATTTTCATTTTTATTATTCAAGCTTATAATTTGAAGTACGTTTGCTGAACGTTGGATACCTCTGATAAGGATTATTGATGTAAAATTAGTAGGATATATTTTTCAATCTTCTTTGATCGTCTGCCATCTCGTTTAATCTATCGGTCATGCTCCCGATGAAAGGAGGAAGACTGCGACAGGATATTCATATTGACGCACGTATTTAAGTGTTTTATTGTGGATGCTACAAAGGAAGAATGATCGTTGTTTATTGATCAAAGGTGAATGAGCATTAAACAAAGTACTACCAACCTGTCAGAATGGATAAAAACATTAACTGCAGACATGTGTGCTTAGGGGGTTAAATTATGTGAACTACAGGGTGATAAGGAAATACAAATGAGTATCTTTTTTCCTTGTTAGGTAATATATCCAAAATTAAACACGTTATTGGATTGAATTTTACTTTTATATTAATATTTTGTTTTATTTATTTTCATATTAATGAAAATAGGTAACGCGTTTCGTCTTATTAAGATATTATCAAACACTCAATGTGTTTGATAATGTCTTACGATAATAAGACACATTTTCTCTCCCAGTATATAACAATAATATGGCACACTTTAACTCCATTTCTAAGATGCTAAGATTGTATAATAATTTAGAAAATACTGATAATGTCACTATCGACATATTTAATGATGGCACGGAGAAATACAAGAGGACTATTACCGGATTGGTGAAATCAATTTCAAATTGATTTCACCAATCTGGTGGAGTCTTGAATTTTGTACCTTATGTAGCGTAGTTTAATTTCACTTTTAATTTTTACTTCTAATTTTTATTTTTATTTTTCTTATTTCATAACTTTTAATTGTTATTACCCTTTTTACAACCAAATTACTATTATGTGGATATGTGTTTAACCTGCACCATTATTGTTTCTGTAAGCTTGTTGTGTTCCCATCTAATTGATGAAAAACATCAAAACTGTTTGTATTGCACTGTATTTCGTTTATTGTAATATGTTTTTCATTGTTTGTGAACCGTAAATAATAAATAAAAAATAGTAAAAAAAGACTAAACGCGTCACATATTATCATATATGTATATATAAATAAAAGAAGAATTCAATCCAATAACAGTGTCTAAGTTTGAATATATTACCCAACAATTCGAAATGGAATTCTGTCAACTGTCTGCAGTTACAATAAATAATCTTTTTTCCTTTTTAAAAACCCTTATCCGCACCCCATGGTGCATAAGGCACTGTATCATAGCGATGCAGCGTTATCTTGATCCTTAATTTCATGAAGGGAAGGTGATCAGCCCTTCTTGTACCTGTCCAGGGTGATATGAAGTAAATTAACACAATGTGCACCATTTTCGTAAAATATTACCCCAAGGCCGCTTATACAGATATGGATTATGATAATGATCAAATGAATAATAGTGATAAATACAAAGAAGATAATGATAAATAATAATAAAAATATGAAAGGAAAACGTCGTCAAACGGCTGAGTCTGAAGGAGGGAAAGTGGAGCCGTCGTATTATGGCGCCTTCTTCTCGGTCTTCTTGGGCTGGAGCATGGCCAAGATGTTGGGCAGGACGCCTCCCTGAGTATGGTAGCGCTGGAGAGCAGCTTGTTGAGCTCGCGTCATTGTGGATAGTCAACTACAGATGGTGGGGGGTGATGCTGGTCTTCTTGTTGTCACTGGCGGCATTGCTGGGCATCTCTAACACCTTGGCAGCCAGGTACTCCATGACGGCGGCGAGGTATACGGGCGCACAAGCCCCAACTTTCTCAGCCTAGAAGGTGCGAGCTGGCGTATTTAGGTGTTTAATATTGCCCCTGTATTTACATTTGTATAAGATCAAAAATAAAACCGCATAAAACATCATTATATAAGATCAAATAAAGTTGAGCAGATAACTTACAAGCTAATAAATTAATGACATTGCTTTTGAAAGATTAATGGAATTACATATTTCAGATCTGTGTTACAAAATATTTTTGACATCTCATCAAAGATGAAGAAGAATATGGAAGCCTGGGCATTTACGGGGCTGACGACCGTAATAGGCTGGTTTAAGTGATCACTTTACACACGTGTAATATTCACCAATTCTACCCATTATTGACAACCACACATTATTGTCAGCCCCGTAAATGCCCAGACTTCCATATTCTTCTTCATCTTTGATGAGATGTCAAAAATAATATGAAAATAACTCCTGTTATTGGAGATAATCCAGATTTTGTGAACAAGTATTTGGGCACACTCAAAATGTTGTAAAAAAATATTTGTTTGGGAAAGTAAAACAATGCATATACCATGGGAAATCAACTGTTTAAATAGTTAAATAACAGTCTAAATGTCGTTTGTTGTAAAGATCGGGTTGGTATAAAATGTATTTAATTATAAACCTGTAACAAAATGCAGAGCTATGTGTACAATAAATGTACAACAAGTGTATAGAATGATAAATTTATGAAGTTTAATAGTTTTAAGTATTTTTTACTGCAAGGATATTTAAAGTAAGGATGGAACCAGGAAGAAGAGGCAAAAGACACATTGTGACCACCCTATACATCAGATTTTCTAACCCATTACCGCCCGCCCCGTGTTATTTGCTGCGCACGCTCCGGACACGGCCCGGGCACGCGGGCCAGGTGACGTCACGCGCCCGCCGCGTGCCGCCGCGTGGCGTGCCGTGATTGGTCGCCAGCAGGGGGTAAAATAAAGGCGGGGATGATTGAAAACGCAAATAATAAACGCAGGTAGATAGTGATTATTGTTATTTTGTTAACCTTTTTCGTGCGTGGGGGGCTAATCTGCGACACGCCATTTCAATATATCATCTGCCACTTCCAGTTAGGTCGTATTGGATGAGATGAATTCATTGAATCATCGGAGAATATCAGAATTTTTGCTGTACCTGTTATATTATATTAAAGTAACATCATATTAATTTAAAGTAATGAGGTTGAATGTATTTTACCTTGAGGTTGTACATATCGCTCACTCCTTTCAAGAACGTCATAAATCAAAAATCGTCAATTTTCAGTTGTGCATGTTTTTGGAATGCCCAGATAATGTACTATATCCCAGCAAAAGAGGCATATTTTAACTTAATATTTACCCGCTATAAGGCAGAAAGTGTTGTTTTTGCATTTTAAAGAAATGGTATTGTTTAATTATTTTTTTTTAAATATACTTAATATTTTTCAAATGGAGAAATATCCTTCAGGTTTTACCTGTAAATATCTGTTGCACAGTCAAAAGTTCAATAAGTGGCTAGTAATTTATTTTTAATACATTGTATTATATTTTTAAAATTTAAAAATGTTATCCGGAAAAAATCAAGTTTATTGATTTATGACTATCTTGAAAGGAGTGAGCGATATGTATATTAACTTCATAAAATAAAATAACTTTTTTTAACCACTTTTTTTCAAAATATATTTTTTAAATCATATTTTCATATGGTGTACGGAGTGCGTGGTTTTTGGTATCGTAAGGGAAGGGTAATTAACTATAACCTAACTATGAGTATTGCAATGTTTTAGAATTTAGTACATAATCCCTGATGATGAGAAGGTTCTAGACGAAACCGGTTGAATAAAGCGTACCAATAAAAATGGTTAAAACAAAGTAGTTTTTATTTTAAAACAAAGTTTATAAAATGGGCCACAAAGTATATTAATTCAGGATATTTATATGTATTTCTTTCTTATATTTATTTAAAGCAACGAATTAGTATTTTACATTGAGGTACCTAGTATATATTAATTTTAACTATTTCCAAGCAATAAAATTGTATTTTACTTGGATATAGTGTATTAGTTTATATTTATTATAATTTATATATTTATTTAAAGCAATGAAGTAGTATTTTACCTTGAGGCAGTACATTTATTAATTTATATTTATTTTAAGCAAAGAAGTAGTATGTTACCTTGAGCTAGTATATTTTTTTTCATATTTTAGCAATGAAGTAGTATTTTACCTTAAGGTAATATATTAATTTATAATTATTATTAAATTTATTAATGGCAATAAGGTGATATATTAATTTCTTTAATTATTTATAATTTCTGACATCTGAACATAAATAATGAAGAATATGAAACTCCAGTAGTATTCCTTGAGGTAGTGTTTTAATTTATATTTGTTTATTGTATTTATTTAGAAGGAATGAGCGAGTATTTAACCTTGGGGTAGAATGTATTTATGATATGTCTTTATTTAAAACAATGAGGTGAACTTGAGGTAGTATATTAAATTATACATTTTTACATCTCAGCATAGATGACGAAGAATATGAAATTCTGAGTATTTACATGGCTTATGACCTATCATAAATTGTATGACGTTTTATGTATGAGTTAACGAAACCCATTTTAGGCTGATTTGATGAAGCTCTTTTATTTTGCAGAGACCCTTACATTTATTTATTTTTATTTTTCATGTCAAAATGTAAATATAAAACTTGTTGGTATGTGATGACAATTAAATTCAATTAAATTGATTCCTGGCCCCTTAATGCGAATCGAGCGTTTAATGACTGGCTCCTTAAATCATCCCGCTAGTGGCTGGTAGGTACACTTCGCAGGATGTATACCATATATATATACATACATATATATATATATATATATATATATATATATATATATATATATATATATATATATATATATATATATATATATATATATATATATATATATATATATATATATATATATATATATATATATATATATATATATATATATATATATATATATATATATATATATATATATATATATATATATATATATATATATATATATATATATATATATATATATATATATATCGTAGTCATACAGGAGAAAGTGACCAAGTGCATTGTTTTTCATATATATATTTATGTTATAACTTCGAATGACTAAAGGCTTCAGTGTTAATTTTCTTGCCAAGCAAAAGGGATTTAAATGGCCCTCCTGAACATTTTACGTTTTGGTAGTTGGTCACTTTCTCCTGTACGACTACGATATATATATATATATATATATATATATATATATATATATATATATATATATATATATATATATATATATATATATATTTATATATGTATATATATATATATATATATATATATATATATATATATATATATATATATATATATATATATATATATATATAAATATATATATATAAATATATATATATATATATATATATATATATATATATATATATATATATATATATATATATATATATATATATATATATATATATATATATATATATATATATATATATATATATATATATATATATATATATATATATATATATATTATATATATATATATATATATATATATATATATATATATATATATATATATATATATATATATATATAAATATATATATATATATATATATATATATATATATATCTTTCTGACAAACCTTATGATATTCTTCTTTTGCTAGGTGACTATAACCTACCTAAAATTGACTGGATTTTGGATGAGGGTAGTAATTCACTCTCACCTACAAATTATGATTCGGATACTAGTAGACTACTTGTGGAATTCTTAGCTTTACACGGTTTACTACAATTTAATAATGAACGCAACAGACTTAATAGGATTTTAGATCTCGTTATGACTAATTTTATCCACTGCCTTACATCTCATTGCACGCATCCGATTGTTCCCGAAGACAGCCACCACAAATCTCTAATAATTGACTTTCAACTTTCATTCTTGAATCCCACAAGATGTCTGAAGCCAAACGCAAGAGAAGTCCAGCTATTCCACAAGGCTGATTATTCCAAAATGAAAGAGGACCTCGCTCAAGTAAATTGGGATCTTGAATTCCATGATATGAACGTAAATGATTCTACGGATAAATTCTATAACATTATTTATAATATAATTGAATTACGTGTCCCTAAAAAAATAGTTTTTAGCCCTAATCAATACCCCCCTTGGTACAGCAAAGCCCTAATAAAGATATTGAAAGAAAAATCTAAATTCCATAAAAAATGGAAGAAATTTAAACAAGTTGAAGATTTTCAAACTTTTTCCCTCTTAAGATCTCGTCAAAAAACCGTTCATAAAATATGTTACGAAAAATATATTGAAAGTGTGGAAGAAACCTTGAAAACAAACCCAAAAATTTTGTGGTCATTTTCTAAATACAAAAGATGTAACAACTCTAATCTACCGTCGTCAATGCATTTAAACAATGTATCTTCCTGTGACGGTTTATCCATATCAAATCAATTTAACGATTATTTTAAGTCCGTTTTTGTACCTGACTCTTCTGGCAGTACATCATGTATGGCGCCTCCTCAAACTAATGATAACGAAACAAGCACTTCATTGAATATAATTGACTTTGATCGACCTACTGTCCTTAAATACCTTAGTAATATTGATGTAAATAAGGGTCCTGGTTCAGACAGTATTCACCCTTTGCTTATTAAACATTGTGCTGTGGAACTTTCCATTCCGCTCTCCAAGTTGTATACACAATCTTTTAGAGAGGGATGTTTTCCCTCCGTGTGGAAGAGAGCACTCATTACTCCTATCCACAAAGGTGGTGACCGATCCGATATCAGTAATTATAGACCGATATCCAAACTTCCACTTTTTGGAAAAACTATGGAAAAAATTGTCACGGATAAAATCAACCCAGTAATAAGAAATGACATTATATTGAACCAACACGGATTCTTAAGAGGCAGGTCGATTGAGTCAAATTTGCTTGAGTTCAATCATTTCATACTATCGGCCATGGAAGAGGGCTACCAGGTGGACGCCATATATACTGATTTTGCCAAGGCCTTCGACAAAATAAATCACAATGTCTTGATTCGTAAGATTCGCGAAATGGGTATTCATGGTGATCTTCTTAGATGGCTCATTTCTTATGTTGAAAATAGAAGCCAAGCGGTAGCGGTTCTAGGATTTACTTCTAATTACATTATGATTCCTTCTGGGGTTCCCCAAGGATCCCACCTGGGCCCATTATTATTTTTAATATACATAAACGATATTAACAAATATATCAATCAAAATTTTCTCATGTTTGCTGACGATACCAAGTTATTTATACGAGTCAAGTCTTTAGACGATTGTTCCATGTTGCAAAACGATCTCGATAATCTAGTGTCTTATTGTAATCTTAATCAGCTTTTTCTGAATGTCAATAAATGTTTTAGCATTACGTTCACAAGAAAAAAAAATAAAATTATATTTGATTATGAAATTAACAATAGTCGGCTGACCAGGAAAACTGAATTAAGAGACCTTGGTGTCATAATGGACGAGAAACTTTTGTTTTCTTCACATATTGAAGCCTGCGTTAATAAGGCCTACAGAAACTTAGGTTTTATTTTTCGAACCACTAAACCATTTAAAAATACATCATCTCTTGTAACTTTATATAACGCTTATGTTCGTAGTCACCTCGAATTCGCCTCAGTCGTTTGGAACCCTCAGTACGCTATATATATAGCTCAACTTGATCGTATTCAAAATAAATTTCTAAAAATGATGGATGGTAAGCTTCATTTAAGTTTCAACTCTTATGAAAAATCTTTAGCCTTCCATAAATTATCTTCACTTAGTAAACGTAGGAATATATCAGATTTATGTTTTTTGTATAAAGTTATAAATAATATGACTGAGAGCCCTTATCTTCTTGCGCAGATACCTTTTCACTGTCCAATTAGAATCAATAGGCATAGTCATACCTTTTATAATCCAGCACCAACAAAGAACTATACAAAAAATTCCTTTATTTATCGAAGTTGTGGAAAATTTAATGAATGTTGTACCGACCTTGATATGTTCTACTCCAATCTTTTAAAATTTAAAGCTAAATTGTTCGAAATCTTATAAACCTAAAAAAGTAATTCTATTCCCTGTCCTTTCCTTTTCTTTCTTTCCTATCACTGCCATCTCCTTTTCTCTTTATCCCATCCTTGTCTCATGTCTCTTTTTTTATATAGACCTCTCTTATGTATAGTTGTGAAGAACTATAATTGGTACTCATGATTTTATTTTTTGTATTCTGTATGTATCATATATTGTAACTGTTGTTCTTCCTTCCAATAAAATAAAAAAAAAAAAAAAAAAAAAAAATATATATATATATATATATATATATATATATATATATATATATATATATATATATATATATATATATATATATATATATATATATATATATAAGGCTTTCCCAGACTCTACCCAATACGCGCAATAAATCACTGCGGCTCAATTTCCTACGGCAAATACTTAACAATATAGTTTTCCAATACAACCGATCCGTTGGTCGTTACGTAACGGTCGTTAAACGGCCCATTCGTATGATCCCGACCCGCCGTTACATCGACACATCGCACCCTGTACAATATCACGGTGTATATGCAATACCGGCTACAGGGTGACCGAGATATGACTCATCCCTTGTAGTCGAGTTGCAGTCTGTTATACTGTTGTGGACTATGTATAGAGTTCGGCATTGCATCATCCTTTAAATGCACACCAAGTCCTACCGAAATTCATTTGTAAATCGTGCCTGCGATATCGCTTACTCCTTTTAACAACGTCATATATATAAAAAAAATTGATTTTTCAGGAGATCGTTTTAAATGTTTAAGAATATAATGAAATGTATTAAAAATAAATATTAAGCCACTTATTGAACGTTTTACTGTGCAACAGATCTTTCCAGTTGAAACTGTATGGCTTTTTCTCCATTTGAAAAATATTTAGTGTATTCAAAAAAATAATTAAACAATACATTTTCTTCAAAATGCAAGAACAACACTTTCTGCCCCGTAACGGGTAAATATTAAGTTAAAAATATTCCACTTTTGCTGGGATATAGTACATTCTCTGGACATTCCGAAAGCGTGCACAACTGAAAATTCATGATTTTTGACATATGACGTAGTTGAAAGGAGTGAGCGATATGTGCAATGTAATGCTTAGTGAAATAGACATAAATAATGTTTCTTTTAATACGTTTAAGAGAAATATTGTTGTCTATTTGACTAGTTGATAAAGAAAATTTCTATTATTTTATAAAAATATGTAATGTTAGTTTATTATAAAGTTATACTTTTATCTACATGACAGTTTATTTTTATTTCAATTTTTAGGTTACTTAAGTGAAAACCTCTAATTGATATGTTTTTTTTTTTAATTTTATTATATTATGTTATTTTTGTTAAATATTCCGTTGGTTTTCCATTAAATAATTAAATAAATAAAATCACAACTTGATTCTGTTTATGGGCCACAAAATGGGCCGCAAAATAATAAATATTAAATATTTATCCATATAATATTACCAGTGACTCAGTGCTCTATGGTGCATAGGCATGACCATTTTCCATTTTCATTAATTGATTCGGCAGTCACTTTCTGGTAACATCTTCATATTTTAAATAACGGTTTTAATAAGTAAATTCTACTATTTCTTAAAATATCTTGTGACACGTGCTTCGGTGCATTCCGCATCATTTTGTTTGGAAATGTTGCGAAATGCATCGAAACACGTGTTACAATAGATTTTAAGAAAAAGCGTTGTTTACCAAGTACTTATAACCTAATCTTAAAACACTTTTTTTCCTCGCTACCCCCTAAGTTATCATCTTTGTAGACTGTTGGGGTCAGCTCTCGTCGTCCTCAGGTTGTATAATAATGGGAATATTGTAATAAAGTTCGTATGATGTGATCACTTAAGTCGGCCAAGTACCAGGACATCAACTCGGTAAATACTTAAACTTCCATATTCTTCTTCATCTATGTTGAGATTTCAATAAAAATTAACGTTTGTCGGAGGTGTTAATTAATCATGCACCTTCTCAGTCAAGGTTTACAAAGAATAACGTCTTAACTTTTGGAATACCCTGTATCACCTATGTAGTCGTTATATCGTCGTTGCTTATATCGTAACGGCCGTTATTGAGCAGTTTCGTTATACCGTGAGCCGTACGTTTAGCGCTGATGTGCCGTTAGTGGCGAAGGCACTATCTCAAGGGTGGCTACCCTCCCTTCAGCGCACAGAGTAGCATGAATAGTACTCTTAGGTATAGCTGTATTATCGTTTCTGTGCTGGCAAAAGACCCATCACAAAATCCTATTTTTTACATTTGAAATTTTAAAGAAAAACTTAAATTATCATAGCCAAATCATCAAGATTCTAAGATTTTTTTATTTTTTATTTATTTAACACTTGTATAATACCTACCAATAATTGAGTTTTATTTCATTATAAATTACTAGTTTCGACAACTACAGTTGTCTTCATATGAGTGAAAAATCTCTTAAATATATTTAAACCCCCCTGGGAATCAAACCCAGGACGGCCAGCATGGTAGCCAAAAACTCTAACCATTATACTACGGAGGCAGACAATTTTGTACGAACCTTTAATTCGAGCGATGTATATATATATATATATATATATATATATATATATATATATATATATATATATATATATATATATATATATATATATATATATATATATATATATATATATATATATATATATATATATATATATATATATATATATATATATATGTATATATTTACATAAATTTAAAATGGTTTAATTAACAAAATGGCAATTTGGTGTTTTTTTACCACACAATCGTTTAAATGATCGCATTTCTTCTCCTCTATATGTTTAAACATATTTTATTTATTTTTCAAAATGAATATTTATTGCTTTAAAGTGTTAAACCAACTCTAGCTTGGAATATTAAAAGTAACTAATATCTGCTCGCAATACAGCCTGCGCGAAAGCCTATTTGTCCTTGCACTCACGCCCTTCAAACAGGGTAATAAATTTTCCCTTCATAATCCTACCCGGGCGTAAGGGATGAATCGCGGAATAAGGGAGGCTTTCAGGGCGATTACTGAAATGTATTCCTTGCATCTGAATTTCAGCAAGCTGTGCTGAAATATTTCACAAATTAATTTATATCTTTTCATAAGTCAATTCAGCAGTTACTTATATCTAGACGCTTTTAATTTAAATTTTACTTAGTAAATACAATTTTTTTTTGTGTATATTATTTATTTCTGAATACCATAATTTTAGTAAATCAACGGGTATAGAAATTTTACATGTAAACCTTTCTTTCTTTGTTTTTGTTTAGATAATCTAGAAAAATTAGAAATATGTAAAGCAATTAACAAAGAATTAGGTACCCATAATAAATAACTTTAAAAAAAATCACTTCAAGTCCACTTTTAAAAGTATTCACATTGTAATTCATTTGCTTTTTGCTCTCTTTCAAAATTTTATTTTTGTACAAATATGAAATCGTTATTTTACTCATCATTTTATTTTAATGACCTGGTGATGGAATGATTGTTTCGAAACCGATAGTCACGAATGACTGTTTGTAAAAGTGGTATCAAAGTGAACGATTAATGATAAAAAGAGTGTTATCATACTAATATATCTTAAAATAATAATAATAATAAAATAATAACAAACCCATATCAGCACCCCAATGGTGCATAGGGCACTGCGTTATATAAACGCAGTGTTATCTTGATCGTTTACACATGAAGGAAAGGTGATCAGCCCTCCGCTTCAGGTACCATTCCAGGGTAATATCGAATAAATATTAGAGTGAAAAAATCACTTATATTTATTTGACCCCCCCTGGGAATCGAACCCGGGACCTCCAGAAAGGTAGCCGAGCAGGCTGACCATTACACTACGGAGGCAAACAAAAATGTATTGTTTATTTATTTTAACAGTATGCACAGAAAAGAAATCAGTACAGTATTGCGACACGTGTTACGATAAATTCAGCATCGTTTTCAAACACCGTATTCGTTACGGAGTTTAAAAATGATGCGAAATGTATCGAAACACGTGTCACAATTGATTTTAGAAAAAAAGTGGTATTTATCAAGTAAAATTTGTGTTCGAAATTTCATATAATTCTTCATCTATGGTGAGATGTCAAAAAATTATGAAATTGTAAAAGAAAAACACTTGTTTTTTTACCACTTGAGTTTATTTTATTAAGAAAACTAGTTTCAGAAGCTATGCTTCCATCTTCAGGTCTAAATATAAACATTTAATTTAGACATCTACATAGTTTACATTTAGATTAGAAGATTGAAGCATAGCTTCTGAAACTAGTTGTCATATTAAAATAAACAACCGTTTTTCTTTTACAACTTCATCATATCGTACCACAAAGTAAATGCCGAAAAAATGAATAAAAAAGTATGTGGATATTTTAGTAGTGTATTTTAATAATAATTACATATTTGATATGGTAAATAATATTACATATGTTATGGAGTACTTTTGGCCATTTCGATATTCGCACTCGATCCAAGCATCCACATATCCCTCGTACGATATTAACAATTACGTCTTATTACGGTAATTGGGATAGCAATGCGACACACGGCTCGTTGATTGAATGTCGCGTTCATATTGGATACAGGCAATAATTGTCAAAGACCAGGTAGGTACGTACGCCCTAATCAGATGGTTCTCTAGCTACCTCCTCTGATTCCTGCCTCCCTGGTAGCGCGGCACAAAGGAACCGCTCTATTATCGTCGATGCGCAAGGCATTTCTGATCAAAAATAACTCGCACGATGTCCAATATTAATAAAACCAATTTAACGTTTCATTATTTAAAAACTCATATCAGCTCTCTATGTGGAGCATATGTAGTCCACAAACTGATTCCAAGGTCTTCTGTCATGATTTCAGATCAGCGCGACACAAAGGAACCACTATTTTTGACGCAAGGCATTTCAGGTAAAAAATAACTAGCAAAATGTCCAATATTAAACCAATTTGACTTTTCATTAGTTAAAAACTCATATCAGCTTTCTTTGTGGAGCATATAGAGTCCACAAACTGATTCCAAGGTTTTCTGTCATGATTTCATATCAGCGCGACACAAAGGAACCACTATTTTCGACGCAAGGCATTTCAGGTAAAAAATAACTAGCAAAATGTCCAATATTAAACCAATTTGACTTTTCATTAGTTAAAAACTCATATCAGCTTTCTTTGTGGAGCATATAGAGTCCACAAACTGATTCCAAGGTTTTCTGTCATGATTTCAGATCAGCGCGACACAAAGGAACCACTATTTTCGACGCAAGGCATTTCAGGTAAAAAATAACTAGCGAAATGTCCAATATTAAACCAATCAAACGTTTCATTATTTATTAATCCATATCAGATCCCTGTGTGCAGCATATGGAGTCCACTTACTGCATTCAAGCTCGTCTTTCCTCTGTCGTCAGGTATAACAAAAATAACGCTTTAACAAAATTTTGACAAAAATCTATGATCTCAATTTTTTTTGGTATGAATAGGTATCAGATGGTTCTTTTAGCTACCTCCTTTGCTTCCTACCTCCCTGGTAACGCGGCACAAAGGAGTCACTATTTTCGTTAATGTGCAAAGCTTTCTGTTCAAAAATAACTCGCACGATGTCCAATATTAAACCAATTTAACATTTCATTATTTATAAACTCATATCAGCTCTCTATGTGGAGCATATGTAGTCCACAAACTGATTCCAAGGTTTTCTGTCATGATTTCAGATCAGCGCGACACAAAGGAACCACTATTCTCGACGCAAGGCATTACAGATAAAAAAATAACTAGCGAAATGTCCAATATTTAACCAATTTAATGTTTCATTATTTATCAATCCATATCAGATCCCTGTGTGCAGCATATGGAGTCCTCTAACTACATTCAAGCTCGTCTTTCCTCTGTCGTCAGGCATAACAAAAATAACGCTGTAATAAAATTTTGAAAAAAAACTATGATCTCATTTTTCATTTGTTCAAAAATAACTAGCAAAATGTCCAATATTAAACCAATTTAACGTTTCAATATTTAAAAACTCATATCAGCTCCCTTCGTGGAGCATATGGAGACCACTTACTGCCTCCAAGCTCTTCTGTTGGCTGACAGCTCCATAGCATCCTTACATGTAAAAAATGGGATTTTCATAATAATAAAGAAAAAAAATCTTATATTATCTTGGTATGAGTTGGTATCAGAGTTGACCTAATATGGGAATAGTTATTCCGAAACCGACAGTCGTGAAGTACAGTTTTTAAGTGGTATTACACAATGTGAAAAATGAATGATAAGAAAAGTGTTATATTACCTAACCACAAATTCAATTTGCTTTTAAAATACAAAATAAATTATTTGTATATTTTTGACATCTCAACAACGGTGTCAGTCTCCGTAGTGTAATGGTCAGCACGCTCGGCTACAGAACTGGAGGTCCAGGGTTCGATTCCCAGTGGGGGCTCAAATAATTATAAGTGATTTTTCACTCTATTATTAATATTTATTCAATACTACTCTTGACTGGTACCTGAAGCGGAGGGCTGATCACCTTTCCTTCATTTGTTAACGATCAAGATAACACTGCTTTTATATGTTGCAGTGCCTTATGCACCATTAGGTGCGGATAAGGGTTTGAAGACAACATAGACGAAGAAAATTATAAAAGTCTGGGTATTTACATAGCTTATGGCCATACCAAATTCATAAACATTTATATACGTTATACATATACTTATTACGTGATCACTTAACAGGCCTATGATCGGTCATAGCCCCTGAAAATACGCAGAATTTGAAATTCTTCTTCATCTACACATATATAGATGTGAAAATGTGGAGAAACCAGATTTGTGAACAAGGACCTACCCAAAATGTTGTGAAACCGCCTGTAGTTTCATAAAAACGCTTCGCAAATTTGTAATTATTTTTCTGAATAACGATCGAATCAATTCCGGATTCTCTCGGTCGGAATGAATTAAGAAATACCCGTCCTTAAAAAAGGTGGAATGTATATTTGCCGGGAGCTTTCTCCTATTCTTACAAGATGGCACTTGACGTTTATATTAAAATTAATATCCGCCCCAAAGAAGAAAGTTTCTCCAGCCACCGATAGGGTGGAAACAAGGGGTAGGGCGGTTTGAGGGTGTGAGGGTGGCAGCCTGGCAGCCTGGTAGAACGAGGGTAGATCTCACCCTTATTCCGAACGGTTTGCACGAGGAAATGCAAAGCTCCTAAACTGTGGAAAAGAAAATATATCACAAATATTTTATATACTTTTAATTTTATTTATTTATTAATATAGCTACAAGATTTTTATTATTAAATTAATTTTCTAGACATTTCACTTACTCCTTTCAACAACGTCATAAATCATAAAACTCGGTTTTTCGGGAGATCGTTTTTAAAGTTTAAGAATATAATAAAAAAGTATTAAATTTTTTGAAATTTTTACTGCGTAACAGATCTTTTTAGGTAAAACCTGAAGATTTTTTGTCCATTTGAAAAATATTTAGTGTATTTAAAAAAATAATTAAACAAAACCATTTCTTCAAAATGCAAAAAAAAAACACTTTCTGCCCTGTAGCGGGTAAATATTAACTCAAACATATGCCGCTTTTGCTGGAACATAGTACATTTTGTGGGCATTCCAAAAATATTCACAACTGAAAATCGACGATTTTTGATATATGACTTTGTTGAAAGGAGTGAGCGATTTCTACTATACAATCTTAAACTTAATAACGTTGTTCTCTGCAACAAAAAGACTAAGCTCTTTTGCTTTGAGAGGAACTTGAAGTTTACAACATTTTGAGTGTGTCTAAATACCTGTTCTGTACCACAATTCTGGATTATCTCTAACCAGGAGTAATTATATTTTTTATTTGACATCTTAACATAGATGTAGAAGAATTGGAAGTCTGGGCATTTACGGAGCTTACGACTGTCATAGGATGGTATAACTGATCACTTTACACACTTGTAACACTCACGAAATCAACCCAAGATTGAAAACCACATTGTTTAAATTCATGGAAGTTCAACTTTATTTTGATTAAATTCGAAACACAGCCATTAAATTCAATAGACTTCACAAGGGATATCTATGGTGAGACGAGGTCAGCTTTTTAAATTATGTAAAAATAACTCCTATTTGGAGATAATCTAGATTTGTGAACAAGTAATCGGACACACTCAAAGTGTTGTAAATTAAAATATATTTTTTAGATAAATAAGTATAATAAAAGTATGTTTGGGAAACGCTGGGTGCATCTCGGCATATGAAAGAATAGAATGGAGATATCAACTCTGTGATGGATGCTAAGTGAAAAACCACGTCGCACAGAGATTCTAAAACTGTGCTCCTCCTCGGCTGAAGGATTGCTTTTGGATATTGAACGGTAGGCACCACGTATTGGGTAATATACGGGTATGTGAAAGATTTTTCGTTATTTTTATTTGTCTGTCTGGTTAAAAATTAACGGTTCCAATAATAGCAATCATTATTTTGTGAAAATTCAAACTGCAGACAGCATAAAAACAACAATGAAGTTTTTATTTGAAAATTTAAAAGACCTCCTTTCATTTTAATAATAAAGTATAGGTACGGCTGCATTCTCTACAAAAATTAAAGTTTTTTTTAACATTTGTGGACATTTCAAGATAGATGAAGAATATGGGTATTTATAGATATTGTGACCTGTCATACGCTGGATAAGTGATCACTTTACACAAGTGCAAAACTCAACATTCTACCCTGGATTGACAACAACACTATTCAATTTTTTGGAACTCCTTGGTACATTTTTGACATTTCAGTATAGAAGAAGAAGAATATGGAAATCCGGGTAATTACAGGGCTTATGACCTGTCATACGCTGGTTAAGTGATCACTTTACGCAAGTGCAAAACTTCACATTCTACCCATGATTGATAACAACACTATGCAAATTTTTGAAATTCCTAGATACATTTTTAACATTTCAACAAAGATGAAGAAGAATATGAAAGTCTTGGTATTTACATGGCTTATGATCTGTCAACAGCTGGTTTAGTGATCACTTTACACACGTGTAACATTCACCATTCTACCCATGATTGACAACCACACTACCTACTCAAATATTTGGAACTCCTAGATACATTTTTGACATTTCAGTATGGATGAAGAAGAATATGGAAATCTGGGTAATTACAGGGCTTATGACCTGTCATACGCAGGCTAAGTGATCACTTTATACGAGTGCAAAACCCACCATTCTACCCATGATTGACAACAACACTACTCAAATTTCGGATATATTTTTGGCATTTCAACATTGATGAAGAAGAATATGGATTTAGGCTGGTTAGGTGATCACATTTCACACGTGTAACATTCACCATTCTACCCATGATTGACAACCACATTACTCGAATTTCGGAAATTATATTTACGCTTCATTTAAAAACATCATACTTTTTCGGCACCATCTGTGGTTGAATTTAGTAAGTATATTTTATTACCAAAATAAACCTTCAAGAAATGTATGTAAGATCCTGAATTATTTTAGCATACCTACTAGGATGTCTAAAAACATTATTTTTAATATTTATTAAACTTATATTATTATCTACCGGTTATCTTAAGTTGACAACTGTGAATAAAAAATAACTACAATGATTAAAGAAAACACTTCGTTTTTTCACTTAATAATGATTCAATCAGAAATAAATCTTGGCGAAAAATTTTATATACGGGTTCAATAACTAAAAATATTTCGAAAATCTTACCCTCCCATATCCAACCTGCATATTATACAAATAATAATTTACATAAAATCCTCGATAACTCAAAATCTAAAATTGATTTATTACAAAAAAGTGGTGTTTATGAAATTTCGTGTGGAGATTGTGATAAAAAATATATTGGCCAAACTGCGAGAAATTTAAAGATTAGAATTAAAGAACATCATAGCGGTCTTGTTAGTAATTATTTTTCGGAATTTGCAAATCATAATAGATACTAATCACTCATTTCACTCTCGTAAATTAAAATTATTACACCTTGTTCCATATAAAGGCCAAATTATGAATTATCTTGAAAATTTAGAAATCCAAAAAAACCTGAATTCTAATAATAATTTATTAAATAATATATTGTTTCAAAATTCTTCACCATTGCTTTCCATTTTTCCTTTGTTTTCAAACTCCGTCCCTTGACTAACCCCTTCCCCTTACTTTCCCCTCTCCTTATTTATAGAACAATTTTATATTTTATATTTTAGTTATTATACAGACCTGAATGATGGAAGTTTAACTTCTGAAACATGTAGTCTATAATAAAACTAAACTAAATTTAGTCATCATTTTGCGTAATAGAAGTTCCACCAACATTTGCCAAAAAAAAAACTTATACCTCTTTTATAATTAAAAATGTTAATGAACTACAAGAATTTAACTAAAAGCTAAGCTCTTTCCGTTTTTTGTATGACTTATTATAGTTTGAATGTTTTACTTTTTTTCCCAGTAAATGTGAATTGTTCGTAAGTAATGTCAAATGCACGTGTGTAAAGTGATCACAACAGGTCATCAGCTCTGTAAATACCCAGACTTCCTATTCTTTTTTGTTATCTCATCAAATATGAAGAAGATTATGGAAGTCTGGGCATTTACGGGGCTGACGACCGTCAACTGTCATTATTGACAACCACACTACTCAAATTCCTGGAAGCTCTATATATATTTATGTATGAACCAATTTCGAAAAGTTGTTCTTGAATCACTAGAACTTCACTAGAGACATCTATTGGTGAGATGAAAAAAAATTATAATAAAAAGTTTTACTGGTGAATGCCACTATTTCTTAAAATTATTTTGGCACATGTTTCGATGCAATGCAATGCAATGCGGAATGCATCAAAGAACGTGCCACAATAGAACTAACTAAAAAACTAACTAACCATCACGCCGCTTCCCCGCAGGGGTAGGCAGAGAGAATAGAGCGCCACACCACTCGGTCCTTGCAAACATTCTTCGCCTCTTCCACGTTCATGCATCTCCTCATACATACCCGCCGATTGTTACGACTCCTAACCTGACCACTTTCAAGTATTTGGCATACCTGATCGTGCCATGTTTTTCTCGGTCTTCCTCTGCTTCTTTTCCCACTAACGTTAGCCTCATAAATTTGTTTTACCGTTCTTTCCTCACTCATTCGTTCTACATGTCCAAACCATCTCAACACACCTTTCTTAATTTTATCGATAATGCTTATCTCAGCTTTGCATTCCTTCCTTATTTCGCTATTCGCACATCTATCATACATCGTTTTGTCGCACATTCTTCTGAGAGATCGCATTTCGACTGCATTCAGTGTACTTTCATCCTTCTTTTGCCAACTCCATGTTTCACTTCCATACATTAGAGTTGGAACCAGGACTCCGCTGTGCACTGCCAGTTTGGCTTCCGCTGATAGGTTTTTATTTGCTATAACTGATTTCAGTGCACCATTCACTTTGTTCTCAGCATTCACTCTCCTTTCTATTTCTTTATCAATCTTTCAAAAACAGTAGTTTTGAGAAACAAATTTAAAGTTAGCTTAAAATGTTACTGTTTGCCAAAACATGTATCAAATCAAAACAATTTTGGGGCTATTTGGATAATGAATATCTGGGTAAAGGAAAAAGATAGAATATAATCTGGGATTGTAAATGATAGAGGCCAGTTATAAGAATGCTTTGAGCCATGTTAAGCCAAACAGACGCAACTTGAGTTACAGCTAGTTGCCTCTACACATTAGATAGATTTTAAGAAAAAGCTGTTTTTACCAAGGAAAACATGGGTTTAAAATTTGTTTAAATTAAATATAAACATTTTTGAAGAGACAATTAGTATTTTTTTTAATATGTAATAAATAAATTGGTTGTGAATTGTTATATTATGGAAAATTTCAATTGTATGCTGAAAGAAGGGGCAACCATATTCCATAAAACCATTTCCAAATATTTCAGAGTACAATATAGAAATAGCTCACGAATTCAAACAGCTATGAGCTATGAAATTTTCAAACCGACGAATTGGACGATCAGGAGCGAACTTACATATTTTTGGATAAAAATGCAAATTTTCTTAGATCTTTTCGGCAATAAAAATAAATTAAATTATATTTTGTAAACAATATGAAGTAGAATATTTGCTTTTCTAAATATCTAATCAAATTAGAATTTTCAACACAGATAAAGTAGGAAATGGAAGTCTGGAAATGGAAGACAGGACTTACGAGTCATAGGATGGATTAAGTAATCTCTTTCTACACAAGTGACATTCATCATTCAACCTATGGTTGACTATTCAAATTTAAAAAAAAGCAAACCCATCATCACACAGATTGTAACCCACGAAGAAGATTAAAATTGATAAATAACAAAATGTTAAATGTGTCCAAATACGCGTTTTTCAGAATGTAAATATAAATTAAAGGGTGTCTGCTAAACAAAAGTTTTCCTCAATCCAATATAGGTGTCTGTTGTGAAGTCATATCGCTCACTCCTTTCAATAACGTCATAAATCAAAAATCGTCGACGATTCTACTACGCTATTCGGATATTATGATTTTTTTGATAAAAAACTAAAAAGCGACATTAAGGGGTGATTTTTTTTTCTTTTCTGTTCTTTATTTACTTTAATATGTGCATGTTTTCGGAATGCCAAGAAAATGTACTATATCCCAGCAAAAGCCACATATTTTAAATTTCATTTTTACCCGCTACAGTGCAGAAAGTGTTGTTTTTGCATTTTGAAGAAAAGGTATTGTTTTATTATTTTTTTTAAAATATAATAAATATTTTTCAAATGGAGAAAATACATTCAGGTTTTACCTAAAAAGATCTGTTGCACAGTAATTAGTTCAATAAGTGGCTTGATATTTGTTTTTAATACATTTCATCATATGTTTAAATTTTAAAAACGATGTCCTTAAAAATCAAGTTTTTTGATATATGACGTTGTTGAAAGGAGTGAGCAATATGTACTCTGTCATGAGATTGATCAAAAGATCGAGAAGTTCCAAAATAATTTTGCAGTATGGTTGTCAATCATGAATGTAAGTATAGTGATCACATAACCAACTGATGACAGGTCAAAAGCCCTGTTAACATGCAGATTTTTAGATTCTTCTTCATCTTTGTTGGGATTCAAAAAAATTAAATGAAAATGATAGCAATCTCTGTTAAGACCCAGTACTCGACAAATTGCAACATTATTTTTTTTAAACCTAGGTAACATTTGATGTAATTATTTTTTTTTTCTAAAACACCGTTTTTGTATTGAAAAACTAAGGATTTTTCCAAATAAATATACCTATGGTTTTAAAAAGACAAGAGTTTTTTTTCCCAATGGATGCCCTATTCCTATATGCCTATATTCTTTAAAAAAAACATCGTTTTTGTAATGGTTTTTTTTTCTAAATAAATATCGGTCGCAGTGGCGGTACTTCCCTAGAAGCCCAAAAGCCCGGCTTGCAAATGAAAATGACTAAATCTAGACCAAATGATTAAAAATATGTAATTAATGTATGACTATTTTTAAATTATGGCGCGCTTACATGATTATTAAACTATATGCATGCCATTATATGGTGATGGTACTTATTGGTTATGGTTAATATCTGAGGAAGATATTTTATTATAGTGAACATTTTCTTTATTTCAAGGTGATGGCTTTACCTTACAAAAGTTACATGTTAGCATATTTTTACAATGATTACAATAGATTGTTTATATTTATAATACTTTCTGGGTGCTAACTATACTGGGAATAATATGAGGAGAAGAAATTATAGGTACATCATGTATTAACGAATGTGAAAAATAATGGGCTTGCCTTACTGGTAAACCCTAGGCACGCCACTGATGGGTAGGTACCTATGGTTTCAAATAAACAAGAGTTTTTTTTCCAGTAGATACCTACCTATGCCTATATTCTAAAAAAAAACCTACAGTAAAAAGTTTTTTTTCGAAATAAATATACCTATGGTTTTGAAGAAAAAAAACTACCGTTTTTGTATTGCAAGAATAAGATTTTCCTCGAAATTAATATACAGTTTTGAAAATTTATTAAAATTTATTGAATTATTTGAAATGTGAGAGTGAAATAAATTAAAAATTCAATACATTATCTATATTAGTTTTTGACATCTCATCAAAAATGAAGAAGAATATGGAAGTCTGGGCATTTACGGGGCTTACGACCGTCATAGGCTGGTTTAAGTGATCACTTTACACACGTGTAACATTCACCAATTCTACCCATTATTGACAACCACACTACTCAAATTCTTGGAAGTTCTATATATATGAACCAATTTAGAAACCTTGTTCATGAATCACTAGAACTTCACTAGAGACATCTATTGGTGAGATGTAAAGAAGCCTTTTATTAAGCAGAAACTCTCTCATTATCTATACTTGTTCTTTAAAACCAATTATACGTATTTTTTTAATTGGGTGTGAAGTGACGTCCGGCTCTCGAATGCTCGATGCTTACTGAATTATTTTTATTATGAGTCAGGAGTATTGAAAAATAAACTTTAAAAAAATTGCTTCCCAATTCATACCAGGAACGAAAAATGTGACCAATTTTTAACTATTACTTTTTTCTCTTTTTTCTTTTTTTCACTTTTTTTACGTTACAATTTTCCCAGTCCACATCTCTCTACTAAAAAAGATTTCTGATGGCGAAATAATAATATAAAAATTTCACAAGTATCACTTCCCCACCCCTAGACTTTTCCGAAAGAGAAAATTTTCCGAATTCCATTTGCAGAACATTTCATACAGACCACTTCAACTTGCAATATACTCCTTTGTTCCAATAAACCAGACCGCGCCCACAATAGGCCCCGCCCACCCTTGCAATACTAGCCTCTTCCGAAATTGATTTACCCCTGCTCCCATTGGCCAGCTCAAACAATGAAACATCCATCGAACGCGAGAACGAGATAAAAATATAAAATACGAACAAGAGTGATAGAGATGTACGATTCAATGCACTGTTTCATTTTGGCTTTTTAGTGAAACAGCGAATCGATTCTGGATACGAGGAAAAGAGATGAAAAATCGTTCCAATAATTTCAAATCTACTACTACAATTTGCATCTCATTCGCACTTATACATTTTAAACGCGTTAGACAAGGATGCATAATTATAAGCAATGGTTGAACAATCAAAGCAAAGGGAACAGTTTTGATTTGTCTCTTTCTCTCAATACGGGAGGTTTATAAGTAAGAAAGAGATGCAGGATTTTTATATGATCTTTCTCTTTCAGTCTATTGTCTCGCTTTAAGCAGAGGCAGGGAGGGGGGCGACTGTATTGAATAGGATCAGTCAGTTTGAAGATTTCATTACTAAGAGACAATTTCAATATGTCATAATTTTAATTCAATTTTTTTATCTATACAGACTCGAAATTGATGTTAATTTCTTTAACGAACGAGTGATACGCGCTATTGGCTGTTGAAAAATATCGTAATTGTGACAAAAAGTGAAGTTTGTCTTAGTGACACTTAGGTAATAAATCTTAAAAAAGTGACTTTTAGGCGCCCTGCAATATAATAATCATCTTTCACTTCGATTAGGGTAATGTAGAGTAATTTGGTGATATGTGTATTATTAGAATGTTCCAAATTCCCTCACATTACCCTAAATTTTCTTATGGGTTCATAAACTGAACACCATTTTTTTTGTGTTTTTGGTATCTTAAACCAGCGGTATAAGATTTTAAAAAAATTAAGCTTAACCTAAATAACTTAACTATGCTACGAGTGACGTTGTTGCTAAACATTCGTAAAAAATACGACAACAAACGGAAATAAATAAGATAATCCAAAACTTAATTATAATTTTTATTATCTTAGAAGTAGGTAATAGTAACATTCTCTGGGTTTAAAAGATCGCGTAATAAAGAATTTAATGAAAATATGAAGGAACAAAATCATTAAATAACATATGTAATTAAAATGTAACTTTGTTTAAAAATCACTATAAATGTTATATTTTTGTTATAATGTCTACCGGTTTCGAAGCTAACCGCTTCTTTATCAAGACTGATTAAAGGCTGATAAAGACTGATAAAGAAGCGGTTTGCTTCGAAGCACTAACTTTGTGATATTTGAAGCTCTTACTTTGTAATTTTGCATTTTATAATTGAAAAGTAACTTTGTTTTAAAATCACTGTAAATATTTTACTATAACTTAATTATAATGTCTACCGGTTTCGAAGCTAACCGCTTCTTTATCAAGACTGATTAAAGGCTGATAAGGACTGATAAAGAAGCGGTTAGAATTAAGTTATAATAAAATATTTACAGTGATTTTAAAACAAAGTTACTTTTTAATTATAAAATGCAAAATCACAAAGTTAGTGCTTCAAATATAAATTATTTAAAATTGTTTAAAATGTTACCTACAAACATTACTTAAAAAAATAATAACTCCTGATTGGAGATAATCCAGAATTGTGAACAGGTATTTAGACACACTCAAAATTGTGTAAAGTTTAAGTCCCTCTCCAAGCACAAGAGATTAATCTCTGTATTGGAGAGAACTGCGTTATTCATTTTAAGATTGCAATAGAAGAAATGTCTAGAAAATTAATAAAAAATATTTTTTTTAAAATTACCATATAATAATAATAATAAAACCCTTATCCGCACCCCAATGGTGCATAGGGCACTGTGTCATATTAACGCAGTGTTATCTTGATCGTTTACACATGATGGAAAGGTGATCAGCCCTCCGCTTCAGGTCCAGTCCATGGTAATTTTGAATAAATATTACAGTGAAAAAATCACTTATATATATTTTACCCCCCTTGGGAATCGAACCCGGGACCTCCAGAACGGTAGCTGAGCGTGCTGACCATTACACTAAGGAGGCGTAATATATCCATATTAAATAAAGAATAATAATAATAATAATAAAAATAAATAGTTTGAAGCAACGGAACGAGGCGAACATTGTTTTTCCTCGGAATCATCTTTTTGCCGTCGTAATTTTTACGATAGGTTAATATTCAGGATGAAATTTAACCATAAAAACAAATGGACAAATCAAATGATTCAAAAGAGTTTTAAAAACATGAACATATTAATATATTATAAGATTAAAACCAATATTTTTAGCTTTTCCACTTTATTTTTATTTGACCAGCGACCGGGTTTCGTCGTTACCGACATCATCAGACTGGTCTGATCATGTCGGTAACGACGAAACCCGGTCGCTGGTCAAATAAAAATAAAGTGGAAAAGCTAAAAATATTGATTTTAATCTAATAATATATTTAAAATGCAATTCCATCACGAAGTGTCAGTGGATAATATAAATCTATGAACATATTATTATTTTTTTTTTAAAAATGAAGCTTGAAGTTATTTGGATCACTGAGTGAATCAAAACGAAATAAAAATATTCTGTATTAACTTCAAAAAATCAATTATTAAAAAAATATATTATTTGGATACTTAATTTCTAATGGGTCTGGGTGTTCGTGATGTATTTTTCACATTTGCCTTCCCTATCCTTACTATCCTACCTGCAGACAAGCCTCTAAAAGTAGGCTTTGCGTTTAATATTTTTTTTAAACAATACTTAAATTATTTTTTTAAGCAGTGTCACCAATTGCAAAAATCATTATCCTCATCCGATAATTCATTTATTAATTGCTTCGGCAGTCACATTGTGATAATATCTATCAATTTTTAAATAAAGCCTTACTTACAAAATACCACTATTTCTTAAAAACTAATATCGCTCACTCCTTTCAAGAACGTCATAAATCAAAATACATGATTTTCAGGAGAACGTTTTTAAAGTTAAAAAATATAATACAATGTTTTAAAAATAAATATCAAGCCACTTACTGAACTTTTTACTGTGCAACAGAACTTTTAAGGTAAAACCTGAAGGTTTTTTCTCCATTTGAAAAATATTTAGTATATTTAAAAAAAATATTATACAATACCTTTTCTTCAAAATGCAAAACCAATACTTTCTGCCCTGAAGCGGGTAAATATTAAGTTAAAAATATGCCGCTTTTGCTGGGATATAGGACATTTTCTGGGCATTCCGAAAACATGCACAGCTGAAAATTGACGATTTTTGATTTATGACGTTCTTGAAAGGAGTGAGCGATATGGCACGTGTTTCGAAGCATTACGCATAATTTTGAATAAACTTTTGAAATTTGAGTAGGGCTATCAATCACGGGTAATTTAAATTAAAGAAGCTCCATTTTCTACTACTTTAATTTAAATTTAAAACTTAATTTAATTAATTTCATTTAAAACTACCCCGAGGCCGCTTCACTATGATAGAATTGGGGAAAAGCAGATAGTAGAAATGATTTAGCAAACAAACGCGTTTTCAGTTCTTTTGTAAGGATCTCGCTGTTTTTAACTACCGGTGGAAGACCATTGCACGCCACCGGTCCCGCAACAGCAAAGCCACGTTCGCCAAATTTTATGCACAGGTTGCGAGCTGGTGAGATCACTTCACCCATAGCAGCTGTAGCCGATCAGATTTAAAACGCCTATCAACCGATTCGTCTCGAATGTAGCTACAGCTCATCCAGATACTCTGGGTAGAATGGTAGATGTTACCAGTGCATAAAGGGATCACTTAAATCAGCCTATGAGAGGTTGTAAACCCTGTTAATGGTCCAATTAGAAATTACAGATTTTCAGAATTCCAAATTCATTTCCATATATGTTGAGATATTAATTAAATACAAATAAATTTTAATTGTGTATATTTATATATATATATATATATATATATATATATATATATATATATATATATATATATATATATATATATATATATATATATATACATATATTATATAAAAAATTGTATATTTTCAGATTAATACGAATATGATAATAATTCTCAAATAAAAGAAAAATACATATAATATGGCTACCAATTGTATACGTAGTAAAATAAGTAATGCGATAATGTTGTAATATTTAGAGTTATAAAATCTTATTAAAAATCAAATTAATAGAATTTTGAATAAATGATACGTTTAAAAAAATTGTGGTGAAAAAAAATCATATATTTACATATATATATGGACAATTAGTTACCAAATCGTTTGTGATCTCCGACGTTAGTGAGATGGTTCGCGTGTAGGCTCCGCGTGTGATGTGTCGTCGTGTCGAGTGGACAGTGGACAGTGGACAGCTGTGAAGCAGTGTGCGTGCAGTATCGAGGTCGGAGCAGAAGAAGGCCCCAAGATTCTGTCACAATTCGGGTTGCGCCCCGGCGCGCCCGGCGCCATGCTCAACAACCTCACGGCTGTAGCCAACGCCATCGGTGGTAAGTTGCTCTTCTTCTTCTTCTTCTGTGCGTGTCGTGTCAGGTTCCCCTTAGTCGACTAGTATCTTTCCGTGTCTGTATGCTGTGCTGGTCGGGGTTGTGGGCGTCTGTGTACCTGCCAGCGTCAGGTCCGAATCGGATCTAGCTGACTTATTGAACTAAACACTAATCCCTTTCACTGCCTACACTGAGGTACTTCTAGAAAATTTGGTGATGGTCCTACAATCTTGTATTTATTTAGATTGGCAGTGACAGGTATATTGAAAGCTTTTAAACGTAAATTCACAGTAAAATCGGGAGACTATTTTATAATGTTTCACATTTTCAATAAATTTCGCAACTTATTTTTTTTAAATTGCTTAGCAAGAGCAGATCTGTCAGGAAGCCTAGATGCTTTTGTATCAGATCTGGGCATGCGGTGGGACAGCTTTTAATATTCCCCTAGTCGACTATCTCTTGAGAGTGATCATTCTAGTCTTGGGCAGCTCTAAACAGCTCGAAAGTCCTGACGGTGAGTGTGTGATCTGATTGTCAGTGGCGTGCATTCTATATAAGCAGAAAAGCAGTGCCTACCCTGGATTACTCACGTTCTATATAGAAACACGACCATTGCCTACTATGCCTAAGGCGAGTGTTTTTGCCTAGAATTTTCACTCATGAATTACATGATCTGTTGCAATCGAATATTTGTCGTTAATATTGAAAATTTTAATCAATCTTTCAATCTTCAATCCAGTACGCTTCATTATGATCTAAAATAAAATGCAGGCCATGTCTTTGTGGGATATTTTTTTTACAATATATTTTTTTTGCACTTGTAATAATTATATATTGTGAAATGCAAAAAAAAAACATATAGAAAATAGAGATAAAGCGAGCGTCTTATATTAATAGCGAGTGTTTTTTGGCTAGAATTTTCACTCATGAATTACATGATATTATAGTATCTAACTTTAAACATAAAAAAGTAAATCTACTCAGGAGTAGACATAGGCTATGAAACTTTAAAAGTTGAAGTCTGAGTAGGGTCATGATAACCGGTGTTGCATAAGCCGTAGCTAGATTTCAGAGTAACTTGGACGTTAGATAATTAAAAATCACTACTTTGCCTAACCTTACCCAACCTACTGCCTACGCTGATTAAAAACTCTGCGCACGCCACTGGTTGAGGAATGATGTTTTCCAGTGATGGAAGGTTTGAAAAAAATGTTTTTTTTTAAATTGCATTTATTATTTACCTCTGTAAAGAATAAATGCAACTCTTATAAATGAACAAGGCTTATAAATTACTAAGGGGATGTTTTTTTCTTTTAGCTAAAAAAATGTGTTTTTTTTTCAATCCGTGTTGGGAACAGGAAGGATAATCTAGTGTGGGCCAATCAGGAACTTGTTTGCATTTGCTCATTGCTGGGAGGAAACCACGTTCAACTCCTCAGGAGAAACGGACTGTTGACTATCGTCAACAGGTCTTCCGTTCCACTAGAAAAAGGTTCGACATTTTGTGTCCTAGCTTGGTTTATATTATATTACCAAAGTCAGGCACTATTTTTATTATAAAGATGAAGAAGGGTGATTGGAGGGGACAGTAATGATGGAAAAATTTATACAAAGCAGGTTTCCTGGAAAATTTCGTGGAAACAAAGGGCTCTTTATATTGTATAGTATTATTATCAATATATATTAGACAGCGATAGGGGAAATATATATATATATATATATATATATATATATATATATATATATATATATATATATATATATATATATATATATATATATATATATATATATATATATATATATATATATATATATATATATATATATATATATATATATATATATATATATATATATATATATATATATATATATATATATATATATATATATATATATATATATATATATATATATATATATATATATATATATATATATATATATATATATATATATATATATATATATATATATATATATATATATATATATATATATATATATATATATATATATATATATATATATATATATATATATATATATATATATATATATATATATATCGTAGTCATACAGGAGAAAGTGACCAAGTGCATTGTTTTACAAAAACGTGATCATTGACTATTTGATATCTTACTAGCTTAATATTGTACAGAATGAAATCCCAAGGATTTCAAACTTGAAAGTGTAATATATTGACTTGTTAAAAATGACAAACTGCATTGATGTTTATTTTCTTGCCAAGCAAAAGTGACTTAAATGACCTTCCTGAACGTTTTACGTTATGTTAGTTGGTCACTTACTCCTGTACGACTACGATAAATTCATGTAAATGCATTCGTATATATTTTATTTTAACAAAAGTGACAATTGATGTAAACAGTGGGTAACATTTTTTAAAAATATATGCATTTTTTAAAATTTCTATTTCTGACTACGGTTATCAATATTTATTTTTATTAAAAAATATTAACTCACTAACTAACCAAGACGTCAATTCTCCGTTGGGAAGAGAGTATAGAATGCCTAGAATGAGCATCAAGAACGACGAGAATAGAAAAAAAATATTAGGCATTAAAAAATAAAGTAAGCATACTCTTTTGTACGAATATAAGTTAACAATAACAAAGTTTCACCATATTATATTTTATATTTTAGTTACCATACCATCGTGTAGTGACCCTAGAATAACATGGTTCTAACAGCAACAAAAAATGTTGCAAAATGGTTTTTAAAATATTTCTACTCTACGTTAGCAAAAATACACTTTTTAGAATATGAAAGTGTTTTGTTATGCAATTTTGAAAAAACGTATGTTTTAATTTTTATAATATATGTATATATATTTTCGGGTCCTGAATAAAGAAAAAAAATTCTGATCAAAGAAAAGAAAAATTACTTTACATTTATATTTTTTTATAATTTAATTTTTAATTGCGTTTAACAAAGTTTTTGATGACCATCAAAATCTTTTAATTTAAGAATTTAACGTATATCCTTAAAAATACATATTTCAAATTGAAAAGCACTATACGAGGGTTAGAAAATTCATCTAAAATCACTTAATAAACAATTATTTAAATGAGCAAAATACATATAAATTTAAAAAAATAATATGTACATATATTTATATATCTGTACATACTGATATTTTTAAAAATCTTAATCGATACCTAATCGAATTTTAAATGAAAGCGAAATTGTTTTGCCCCTTACTCCCTAACCTTCAGGACATTCGCTCAGAGGGTTTCTCCTTCCCGCTGAATGTCCAACACATCTTATCAATGAACTCCCAAAATGTCAATAGTGCGGTCATAAAACATTTTAAAAAGTATGGCAAAAACGTTTGAGTAACTTCAAGTAAAATAAAAAAAAATGTTTAAGTAAAACCATTAATTAGTATGGCATGTATCTCGCAATTTCGGGTGCTTTGCAAAATAAAAAAAAAAATAAAAAAAAAAATACAAGTTGGATCCTTGTCGTTCTAAGGGTGATATGTACCATTGTTTGTCGACGAGTCGAGCGGTGCATATTGTTGACTTGGAAAGACGAAGAGTTGGAAAAGTGAGACATCGTGATCGCTATGTTTGCCCACCTTTTAGTCCTGCCAGGTATCGAACTGGAGGTGCTAATTTCTTTACCACACAGCCACGGGACCCAGTCACGGAATGGCAGCTGCCAGTCCATAACGTTGCAAGGTAACAAAGCCGCCATGGGCTAGTAGTGTACAGTCTGTTCACAGTTATTTTACCTCTTTTCTTATTTTTATTTTATTTATTTATTAATATACGTACATTTTAAAGTACAACATAATACAATTTCTAAACATGTATACATATGGCTAACTTATAGTTTTAGATTCGCTGTGCCTCTCCAAAAAAAGAGACTGAACTCTTGTGCTTGGAGAGGGACTAACACTCAAGGTTTAATGTTTTATATAATTAATGGTATAATAGTCTTTTTTTTCATATATTTTCTCAAGATTTATATGTGGACGTATTATCCACAAAAATTGCCCGAAAAACGCCACGCCAATCTGTCTTTGCAAACAAACTTCATCTCTTCCGCATTCAGGGCACTCGGAGGAGCTTGTTAAATTAAGAGAAATCAATATTCTCTGATTGAATCAGTACGGTTGGTATCATGAAACATTAAACTTTGTTGCCTTTTGAAATTTCTCTAGAAATTTATTTATTAGGGATGTGCAATAACAGAGACTTGAGAGTGTGTGTGCGTGCGTCTGTGTGTGTGTGTGTGTGTGTGTGTGTGTGTGTGTGTGTGTATGTGTGTATGTGTGTAATGCTGTAGTAGAAATGCATAATATTATTTGCATACTGGTATAGTTTTCGTCCTGACGGAGAGACGGTACACTTAAAACTATATAAGTGCTAAACTGTATGATCTCGCATATTTCCTGGTGTTCCTTATTCTATCTCGTAGACTCTTGCCAGATATGATCCAACGGGACTTCCTTTCTGACACTCTTAGCGCGTTTTTTGTAATTTTTGCGTTCGATGTTATGGAATGGCACCAGACATTTATTTCTTATAGTCGTGTTAAATATCTGCAATGGCTACTGACACGACATGATATTCAAAATGTATTTTTCTGCACGACTTTAAGGTCGGTGTATTTTAAACATTTGAATAAGTAAACAGTAAATTTGCAATATATTTCCAAATACCTTTTTCACACCATACAACTACATATCTAACTACAACAGTTTGACCGTGTCCAAATACCCATTCACAAATCTGGATTATCTCCAATTACTTATAAGCTTAAATGATAAAAATTAAAATCATATTTTCTGGCGTTTTTAGTGATTCAAGAACAATGTTTCAAAATTGGTTCATATATCGCTCACTCCTTTCAAGAACGTCATAAATCAAAAAACTTGATTCAGGAGAGCGTTTTTAAAGTTAAAAAATATAATACAATGTTTTAAAAATAAATATCAAGCCACTTATTGAACTTTTTACTGTGTAACAGATCTTCTTAGGTAAAACATGAAGGTTTTTTCTTCATTTGAAAAATATTTGGTATATTTAAAAAAATAATTAAACAATACCATTTCTTCAAAATGCAAAAACAACACTTTCTGCCCTGTAGCGGATAAATATTTAGTTTAAAATATGCTTCTTTTGCTGGGATATAGTACATTTTCTGGGCATTTCGAAAACATGCCGATTTTTGACGATTTGACGATTTTTGATTCATGACTTTCTTGAAAGAACAAGTGGAGGCTAAAATAAATGGGTTTTTTTAACATAAAAATATAGATCCGTCGTTACAACCGTTTCGCCTTATTAGGGCGTTGTCAAACTACTGCAATTTGTACAGTAGTTTGATAATGCCCTTATAAGACGAAATATTCGTCAGGGCGAATTTTTATTTATGTTTTTTTTAATAAAACATTCAACTCAGTAGACCCTCAAAATCAGTTTTTATTTTACCTGTTATTTAAAACTTGGTTTAACATATAATAAGGATTTTATTCACTGATAAAAAAATATTTAGAAAGTAAGGTATCCACAAGAACACTAGGTACTATGAAACTCCTTTGAAAGTGTGATCAAGTCAGGTTTGTATGTTGTAATTTTTATACCATCGCACGTTTCCAGGTTCTCGTCACTAAGACGATTTTTCAGTTTGCTTTTAATCAGGTTCACGCTTCAAAAATATTGTTCGCATGAATACGTAGATTGGAGAGCCTTACCGAGGATATTTGTGCCGGACCCGCACTTAAAAGGTCAAGGTGCCACATGCGGCTCCCGAGCCACACTTTGACGACCTACGGGCTAGATGAATGGATGTATAGGAAGCTCGGAGAGTTTAAAATAAAAAGCTTCTTTACACCTCACCAATAGATGACTCTAGTGAAGTTCTAGTGATTCAAGAACAAGGTTTCGAAATTGGTTCATATATTATATATACGAGTGATTATAATCCAGGATTCGGACCTCACATACTAATAAAAAGAGTTTCCGCTTAATAAAAAGCGTCTTTTCATCTCCCCAATAGATGTCTAGTGAAGTTCTAGTGATTCAAGAACAAGGTTTCTAAATTGGTTCATTTATATAGCACTTCCAAGAATTTGAGTAGTGCGGTTGTCAATAATAGGTAGAATTGGTCAATGTTACACGTATGTAAAGTGATCACTTAAACCAGGCTATGACGGTCGTCCGCCCCATAAATGCCCAGACTTGCATATTCTTATTCATCTTTGATGAGATGTCAAAAAATAATATGAAAAATAACTCCTATAATTGAAGATAATCCAGATTTGTGTTTGGTATTTGGACACACTCAAAATGTTGTGAAGCTCGGAGAGTATATCAGGAGAGACGATTGTGGCGTTCCATCCTCTCTATCTTACCCTGCAGAGATACGACCTGATGGAAGTAATATTCGCCATAGGTGCTACAAAACTTAACGCATAGTTAAGCAAAAAACTTTTTTTCTCATTTTGCGAAAACAAATTTCTTGTTATCTAGAGGTTCAGACTTTCCAGCATTTGAAATGCCAAATTTTTAACAAAGGACTCTAGGGTGGAAGGGGAAGGGGGCAGGGAGGAGTTCTTTAATTTTGTTTTAAGTATCCAAAATAATAATTAAAAAGAAAAACGTATTATGCACATCAAACGACCAAATACACATATGATTTTTTTGGTAGGAAATTCTTTAATTCACCAAATGAATAAAAGGGATAGGTTTCATTTATTGCACATCCCTAATTTCTTGAGAAATTTCACAAGGCAACATTTTTTTTATGTCGTATACATTTGAACCAACCACTATTTTATAATAACATATTTATGAGTTTATAATAACATAATATGAGTTCCAAAAATTTTAGGTAGAATGCTGAAAGTAACACATGTGTAAAGTGATCTTTTAACCAGCTAATGAAAGGTCAAAAGCCCTGTAATTACCCAGACATATTCTTCAATGTCAAAAGTAGTATAATCGTTTTAAAAATTACTCTTTTGTCAGCTCTCTCGATCGTTCGCGGTATAATGAACGTTGTTGTTAAATGTAAATTCTAAAATGTTAAACCAGCCTGCGATAGGTATTACTGATAAACATGACAAACTTTCCAACCCTTCGCTGTGTTCATAATTCAAGTCTATGGACAATGAATTCTGAACACAGCGAAGGGTTGAAAAGTTTTACGTTGGTGCAATTTTGTTAACATTTAAACCCCTGTTCCAGGGCATAAAGACTGCGATGACGTCAAGAGACACCACGACATTCTGCCTCAGCTACCGTCTCATCTTCATCAGCTGCCCCAGCAGCAGTCGCAAGTAGGCTCGGAGGATGGGAAGCCAAGCAAACAGAAGCGACACCGCACCCGCTTCACGCCAGCGCAGCTCAACGAGCTGGAGAGATGCTTCTCCAAGACTCACTATCCTGACATCTTCATGAGGGAGGAGATTGCCATGAGAATTGGCCTAACAGAATCCAGAGTGCAGGTAACAAATATAATAATAATAATAATAACCATATCCGCTCCCTAGGTGGAGCATATGGAGTCCACAAACTGTCTCCAGGCTTTTCTGTCGGCTGCCAGCTCCCTTGCATCCTCCCAAGTCAGATCCGCGTCGCGAAGTTCTGACGAGAACTGCCGACGAATTGTCAGCAATGGTCGTCCTGGGCGGCGCGAACCTGATGCCTTGTAAAAGAGGCAAGCTTGATTAAGGCTCTCAGGAGGCATGCGGAGTACGTGGCCAAGCCAACTGAATCGCCTTTTTTTGACGACAGTTGTGACCAAGATTTGCTGCGTCCTACGCCTTATCTCTTCATTCCTCACAAAGTCAAACCACCGCACGCCTAAGATTCTCCGCAAACACCTGTTCTCAAAGCTTAGTACACGGCTGCTTTGGGCCCTTGTAAGGTGCCATGTTTCACAGCCGTATAAGAGAACAGGAGCAATGCAGGCATTGTATAGGCGGCATTTGGTTTTCACCAAATGCCGCCTATATATGTTTTCATTTGGTAACAAATATACCATATTATATCCTTCTTTGTGGGTTACATCTGTCTGATGATTGGTTTGTTTCTTTCATTGTAAGTCTCCACCCGTCTCTTCAACTCGGTGTACTCACTCCAACGCATGTCGGAGATAATTTGGTCCATGTACCTACGTTTTTTTTTTAATTTATCGGCAAAGCACCCAATTGATGTACCTACGTTAAGCGCAGTCGTCCTGTGTAGTTTGTGCCTTCGCACATACCTTCCGCAATCGTACAAAGAAGGCCTGGTTGTCTTATATTATTTACAACATTTTGAGTGGGTCCAAATACTTGTTCACAAAATCTAGGTTATCTCCAATTACAGGAGTTACATTATTTTTTTGACATCTCACCAAAGATGAAGAAGAATATGGAAGTCTGGGCATCTGAAGCAGTGCCCTATGCACCATTGGGGTGCGGATAAGGGGATTAAACAAATATTGAAGTGAAAAATCACTTTTATTTATACTGACTCCTCTGGGAATCGAACCCAGGTCCCCTGGATAGATATTTGTCAGGTAGGCCAAAAATAAATGTAAAACAAGCTATTTAAATTTTACAACTCACATCCGTATTTCGTACGGACAAGACGGTAATAAAATTTAACAAAAAACTAAATTTGTTTTCCAGTCAGTAAAAAACGTGATAACAGTGACCAGCGTACAATAGTATCTTTTGTTATATTTTTTTTACAATACGTATTTCGTTTCGTGGCTGCCGACACAATCGGCTTAATGAACACGCTAAAATACCTCCCAAGTGAATGCTACCTCATCTCTGACGTAGGTCCTTCAATCGTCGATCCACTGACGAACGGTCGTATCTGCATTTTCACATTTTTTTATCCACATCCGTAGTGTATAAATCAATTTATTTATTTATTTACGAAGACAATTTTACATAAAAATATAACATTACAACATTTTGGGTTTGTCATACACCAAAAATCAATTTTCATTTGTAGATGTTTTCGGGATGCCCAGAAAATGTACTATATCCCAGCAAAAGCGGCATATTTTTAACTTAATATTCACTCCCATATACAGGGCAGAAAGTGTTGTTTTTGCATTTTGAAGAAAATGTATTATTTAAACAGATCTGTTGCACAGTAAAAAGTTAAAAAAGTGGCTTGATATTAACTTTGAATACATTTTATTATAATGATTAAAGAAAACACTTGTTTTTTACCACTTGAGTTTTATTATAGACTACATGTTTCAGAAGTTAAACTTCCATCATTCAGGTCTGTATAATAACTATTATATTATGTTATTATACAGACCTGAATGATGGAAGTTTAACTTCTGAAACATGTAGTCGATAATAAAACTCAAGTGGTAAAAAACAAGTGTTTTCTTTAATCATTGTAACATGTCTTACCACAAAGTTAATGCCGAAACAATAAATAAAACATTTTATTATATTTTTAAACATCAAATACGATCTCCTAAAAATCATTTTTTTTGATCCATGACATTGTTGAAAGGAGTGAGCGATTTGTGAACTAGACAGATGCAGTATGCAAACAAAATTAGAGTGGCCCAGAATTAATCTTCAAATTTTTTTTCACATAACTTTTTTATTAAAAAAAAAGTTACTGATGGAAATTCATATTATTTATTGACATCTCATCAAATATGAAGACGAATATGGAAGTCTGGGTATTTACAGGGCTGTCATTTGACTGGTTTAGTGATCATTTTATACGCGTATAATATTCACCATTCTACCCATGACTGATACACACATTCTTACATATATCTCGTAGTAACTCATAGTTATTTTTCACGACATTTGTGGTGTGTCCAAATCCTTGTTCATAAATCTGTGTTTCTCCACTCAGGATTTGAGATATCAACATAGATGAAGAAGAATATTGAGGTCTAGGAATTTACAGGGCTTGTGACATGTCATAGAGTGGTTATATGATTATGTATACGCGAGTGGGTACTATTAACCATTCTATCCATGATTGACAACCTCACTTCTTAAATGTTTGAAACTCATGTTTATCACATTATTCACACGGCACTACATGTGTAAGTTCGTGGCAGCATCTATGGTTGATTTGAGTGCACTGTTTATTAAACAGATACCCTTATTTCTAAATGTATGCAAACTCCTTCCCAAAATATTTCACATACTAAGAGAGACGCCTGAAAACATGATTTGCAATAATTATCAAGCTTATAATTTGACTAGTTATTTTATTCACAACAAAAAATAGTATTGATCATTTTGTTATTCTGATCTGGTATTTGAAGCGCAAAATGACTGCCCGAATTTCAATATCGATCGATTCAATGCAATACCAGAAGATAAAAGACTTATTCTATATGTTTTCTCTCATGGCTAGGGAGAATGTGTTAAACATAAAAGGTAGCATCCCCCCTCAATATTGACGATCTTATACGTACTTACTTTTATCGACTAACTATAAACGAAGTTGTAAAAGAACGCTAAAAGGAAATTGCCAGAATATCAAAAAAATCGGTTTTATAGTGGTAGGAACTTTGAATAGAATACGTGATTGGGTTGAAATACAAAGAAAATTTGTTTATTTTAAATATGCTTCTTACCTTATGTTTTTCTCATTTATTTCTTTTAAATATTCTTCTTATGCCTATATATTATACCTGTTTATTGTTTTTATATTTTGCCATGTATAAGTATTAGTTTTGGTTATTTAAAAGACCGAGAAAAACATGGCACGATCAGGTATGCCGAATACTTGAATGTGGTCAGATTAGGAGTCGTAACAATATTATATATAAATATATATATATATATATATATATATATATATATATATATATATATATATATATATTTATATTTATATATATATATATATATATATATATATATATATATATATATATATATATATATATATATATAATATATATTTATATATATATATATATATATATATATATATATATATATATATATATATATATATATATATATATATATATATACATATATATATATATATATATATATATATATATATATATATATATATATATATATATAAATATATATATATATATATATATATATATATATATATATATATATATATATATATATATATATATACATATATATATATATATATATATATATATATATATATATATATATATATATATATATATATATATATATATATATATATATATATATATATATAATAATAAAATAAAATAAAAACCCTTATCCGCACCCCAATGGTGCATAGGGCACTGCGTCATATAAACGCAGTGTTATCTTGATCGTTTACACATGAAGGAAAGGTGATCAGCCCTCCGCTTCAGGCACCAGTCCAGGGTAATATTGAATAAATATGACAGTGAAAAAAATCACTTAATTTTTTTTTACCCCCCTTGGGAATCGAACCCGGACCTCCAGAACGGTAGCCGAGCGTGCTGACCATTACACTACGGAGGCGGATATATATATATATATATATATATATATATATATATATATATATATATATATATATATATATATATATATATATATATATATGTATATATATATATATAAATGAATGTATGTTTGTTTGTGACTTATGCATGCCTCTACCGCTTATCCGATCACGATGAAATTTTGTAAATATGTTGGATGCGCATCCGGGAAGGTTTTCGTATCATTAAAACTGTTCCACAATTCGAACTGACGCTATTTTAAAGTAAAAAAATAAATCCAGTACTAAGAGTCGAAGAATCCTTAGAATCTACTAAGAATTATATGAATCTATGTACTAAGAATCCAGTACTATAAAAAAGTTCGTTAGTGCAAAATCTTAAATCATGCCACGGGTAAAGCGTCATGTGTTGGACGTAAGAGCAACACATTTATACTATATGTTACTCATAGCCAAAAGCGTGCTTCTTGACATATATGTCAGACATGTTTTAGAATGCATTGTTGTTTCTAAGGTTATTACTATTTTAATTGCTTCACAAGCATTGTAAAATGAATCATAATAGAATTGTGTGCTTTCATTTTTTGTCTTTTGATTAAATTTAGCCACAGCAACGCGTATCCGGGTACAGCTAGTAAATGATAAAACTAGCGAAGGACATTGATACCATAAACCAGGCTAGGACACAAAATGCCGAACCCTCTTCTAGTGGAACGGAAGGCCTGTTGAAGACAGTCAGTAGTCAGGCTTCTCCTGAGGAGTTTTACGCTGTTCCTGATTGGCGATCTAGATTATCCCTCCTGTTGCCAACAAAGATTAAAATAAAATATATATTTTTTAAGTTAGATGAAACAAAAATTTACTTAATAATGTAGGTATGTAAATAATACACAGGACCAACCTGCCGATGGTTATGTCTGTAGAAAGAGCTACCGCTATGTTGAAATATATTTCATTGGATATTGATCTGTTCCATGTGTCTGAAGGAGTTTTCTGAAGTGGGATTTTTCTACAGCTTTAGCAAAAGTTCCTGCATATTTCCGATTTTTGTATTTATTTAATGTATACGAATTAATTTTTTTTAGTTTGTAATGTATAAGTTAATTGAAAATAATTAAATTAAATTGAATTTAATTGAAATAAGCAAGGTAAATAATAAATGCAACTCTCATGTAAAAAAAAATCCTTTTCCATAAATCTGGATTTTTCCAATTAAAAAGTTTGATCAAATAACCTATAGATACTGCCTCGAACTCGTACATGAAGTGACGTATGAATTATATTATATATATTTTAATTTCAAAAAAATTGTCACCACATATATTCAAGACCTTTTGAGTGTGTCCAAATACTTGTTCACAACTCTGCTTGGCTTTGTTTAGGAACAACATTCCACTACACAGACTTAAAAAATTCTAGCGAATTTGCTTTGGGAATACTGAGTCATACACTTCATCTAGCACCTCCCGTGTAATGTTTTAATCCTTACAAAATCACATACATGGAAAAAAATATCATCTCAGCACCACGATGATATATATATATATATATATATATATATATATATATATATATATATATATATATATATATATATATATATATATATATATATATATATATATATATATATATATATATATATATATATATATATATATATATTTATATATATATATATATATATATATATATTATATATATATATATATATATATATATATATATATATATATATATATATATATATATATATATATATATATATATATATATATATATATATATATAAATATATATATATATATATACATATATTTACATATATATATATATATATATATATATATATATATATATATATATATATATATATATATATATATATATATATATATATATATAAATATATATATATATATATAAATATATATATATATATATAAATATATATATATATATATATAAATATATATATATATATATATATATATATATATATATATATATATATATATATATATATATATATATATTTATATATATATATATATAAATAAATATATATATATATATATATATATATATATATATATATATATATATATATATATATATATATATATATATATATATATATATATATATAAATATATATATATATAAATATATATATTTATATATATATATATATATATATATATATATATATATATATATATATATATATATATATATATATATATATATATATAATATACATACATCGGAGTGTAAAATACGTGAGTGTTTTTGCCTAGAAATTTCACTCATGAATTACATGAAATTATAGTAACTTTAAACATAAAGAGTAAATCCAGTCACGAGTAGGCATAGGCTATGAAACTTAAAAAGTTGAAGCGTGAGTAGGGATATGATAAACGGTGTTGCATAAGCCGTGGCTAGATTTTAGAGTTACCTAAACGTTAGGTAATTAAAAAAAAGGAGTGTAAAGTAGTATAAAATGGGAAAATTTTGGAAATTGTGTACGATAAGCAAGTTTGCAATATTGTCTTGTACATTTTATTTATTGTTTCGGCATTAACTTTGTGGTAGGACATGTTACAATGATTAAAGAAAACACTTCGTTTTTTACCACTTGAGTAAAAAACGAAGTTTTTACGAAGTTTTTTACTCAAGTGGTAAAAAACGATGTGTTTTCTTTAATCACTGTCTTGTACATATGATTAGGTTGCATTAAATTAGGTATTTTTAAACGAAATTCCTTTAGTGTATAAAGTGTATATAGTGTTAAATTCCCCTGCTTATAAAAGCAATCTAAATTTACAAATAAGAGATTTTCACATATTTACTACAGTGTTTTCAAAGACTTAGGGCGTTTATCCATTGGAAGTTTGTTATTCATAAAATATTCTTTCTTTATTTGCATATTATAGAATTAATAAAACGACAGGCATCGTGGCGTAGTTGCATAGACGCTCTACTGCGAAACTGGCATTACGGGTTCGATTCCCGCCAACTGTAAAGTGAAATTATGAAATATTCATTTTCAATTGGTCTGGGTAGGTCCACGCACTCCTTAAAAAATCCCAAGTGTCATTTTTATTGTAAAAAAATTTGAAAAACAAAAGGGAATTTGATTTACAAAAACGACAGTACGCATTAAATTAAGCTAGGTAAGTCTGAGCAAAGTTTTCATTGTCAACTATAATTCTAGCAAAATTTCATGAATATTTTAAAAGGTGAATGAAATAGTGTGTGAAGGAATGAATGGAAATGAACGCCATAAAGGTGATCGGTAAAGGTATCAGTTCCCAAGCGAAGGAAACTAAAAGTTGTTTCGGTACAAAAGGTGAGAATTCTCGTCAGAGGTTTTAAACACTCCCATGTCGAGGTCCAGCATTCGTTAATTCTTAATTAAATGTTTTCTATATTTTTTTTTGGACAATTGTCCGCCTCCGTAGTGTAATGGTCAGCACGCTCGGCTACCGTTCTGGAGGTCCCGGGTTCGATTCCCAGAGGGGGGTCTAATAAATACAAGTGATTTTTTCACTCTAATATTTATTCTATATTACCCTGGACTGGTACCTGAAGCGGAGGGCTGATCACCTTTCCTTCGTGTATTAGTGATCAAGATAACACTGCGTTTATATGATGCAGTGCCCTATGCACCATCGGGGTGCGGATAATGGGTTCGAATGTATTTTTTTTTTTTCAAAGATAACTGGATTTTTTTTAATTTTGAATTATATGTATTACGACTCTTTAGGCATAGCCTGTGTTGAGTCGAAATACTTACATGTTAATACAATATTTTTTTTAACTACTAAATTTTATACATTACATACAATAGATACAATACCAATTTACAGTAGAAAGGTTTTACAATAATATTTAATATGGTTAGAAAAGTTTATTTTAACAATTTTAATTCATTTTCTAGACATTTCTACTTACAATCTTAAAATTAAAAACTCTGTTCTCTCCAATATAGAGACTGAGCTCTTGTGCTTGGAGAGGGACTTATGAGAGGTTTGTTATGTTTGTATTTTTTTTCTTTCTAAAAGTAACATATCGCTTCTTTGAACAACGTCATATATCAAAAAACTTTTTTTCTGGAGATCGTTTTTAAAGTTTAAGAATATAATAAAATGTATTGTTACTTTATGCAAAATGTCTTGATAAACGCAGTATCCTCATTTAAATTAAATTGTGTATAACTTACAACATTTTGAGTATGTTCAAATACTTGTTCACAAATCTGGATATCTCCAATAAGGATTTTTTTTATATTATTATTTTTTGACATATCCACATAGATGAAGAAGAATATAGAAGTCTGGGCATTTAGGGAGCAGTAAAGTTTTTCAACCTTCTTATATTATCTATAAAGTCATTAAAATTTGAACTAAATATAAAAGTGTTATTCATAAGTGGAAAATTCTGAAATATGTCGGACATTCAGCCATATCGTATTTGATTACATTAATTACACTGTAATTTTTATATTATTTTTTGACATCTCATCAAAGATGAAGAAAAATATGGTAGTCTGGGCATTCACTGGGCTGACGACCGTCATAGGCTGGTTTAAGTGATCACTTTACACACGTGTAACATTTACCAATTCTACTCATTAATGACAACAACACTGCTCTGTATTAAAAATTATATAATTTCAAAATATTGTTCTTGAATCACTAGAACTTCACTAGAGACATCTATTGGTGAGATGAAAAGAGGCTTTTGTTGAGCAAAAACTCTTTTATTAGTATGTGAGGTCAGAATTCTGAATTAAAATCACATACATGAGAAACGCTTGAAAATGTCAGTTTCATTTTATTTTTAGCTTATAATTTAACTAGTGATACTATGGTGTAATTTCTAATTTATACAGTAACTAACAATATAAATTTTATAATTAAAATGTAACTTTATTTTAAAATCACTGTAAACATTTTATTATAACTTATTTATAATGTTTACCAGTTTCGAAGCTAACCGCTTCTTTACCAAGACTGATACTGAAATATCTTTATTAATACTTTATCAAGACTGATTAATACTTTAGTGTTAATCAAACTTGATAAAGAAGCGGTTAGCTTCGAAACCGGTAGAAATTAAGTTATAATAAAATATTTATAGAGATTTTAAAACAAAGCTACGTTCTGATTATAAAATGGAAAATCACAAAGTGCTTCAAATATAAATTAAAAGTATAATTTGTAAAATGTTCCTTCGACAAGGGAAAACTCAGTGTCGGCAGATTTTTGTCTTTTATTTTTATTTTAATTAAGTAAATAATGAAATAAATAAATTGATAATATCTGAAAGGTCTGTCTGAAGAATGGTTCAGAGTTGTGTGAGATTTGACCAACACGTGTCAAAACGGTCAGAACATCGCTAACACATTAAAACCGTTAAAATACTTTTATAAATTATTTTTATCGAATTATTATATTTATTTAAAAATGGGCTTTCTGCGGGTAAATCATACAAAAAAACACATTAGTTTATTATAATGTATTTATTTATTTAAAAAAAATTATTGATTTCATTTTATATTGTCAAAATATATTTGACAGACGTCGTGTCGTAGTTGTGTGTCTACTCGACTGTAAAACTGGCGTCACGGGTTCGATTCCTGCCAATTGCAAAATGAATTCAAGAATGATTTATTTTCAATTAGCCTGGTTGTTTGTAATGTATTTTTCTCATTTACCTTCCCTATCCTTACTATCCTACCTGCAGACAAGACTCTCATAGAAGTTATGCAAAATAGTCCTTTAAAAAAAAATATATACTTTTACTTATAAATAGAGATATCTAACTAACTAGCTAACCACCACGACGCTTCCCCGCAGGGGTAGGCAGAGAGAATAGAAAGTAACACCACTCTATCTTTGCAAACATTCTTTGCCAATCAACCTACGGCAGGGCATAAGTCCTGTAACTACTGTGAGTTTTATATTCGTCTTCATCTATGCTGAAATTTTAAAATGCAAAAATAATTATTTTGTTAAGAAACCATGATTTGTGAACAAGGATTTAGACGCACCAAAATATTGTATTAAGAATCAGTTTTTTTTCCTTGATTATATTCCATTCGAGCTTATGTTTTGGAAGAGGCGAAGAATGTTTGCAAAGACAGAGTGGTGTGGCGTTCTATTTTCTCTGCCTACCCCTGCGAAGAAGCGGCGTGATTTTTAGTTAGTTGGTTTTACGATAATGTTTTCTCTCAGAGTTTTCTCGTGCCGAGGGCACACTTTACAATACTTATTTATTAAACTATATAAAAAATAATTATTTTTTAATAATAATTTATAATAATAAAATACTACATAACTAAATGTTGCGATGTATTTCAGATCTATCTTCCTACATTATGAGAATGTTTAAAAAAAAAAATATATATATATTTGCCGGATCTGAATGTGTTAATGTCAACAAGTGAAAACAAACAAAATTTTACTGTCGTGTTGTAGTTTGTGATTTGTTTGTGAGATAACTCTAAAAATGACCAAACTTTTTCGTGTATTTTCAGTGGGATATATATTTTTTGTTGATACCCACATAATAGTATTTTCGTCTTTATTTTTGTATAAACCAAACCGATAGGTAAATATTTTATTTATTTTAAAAATATATATCGTACATAATATATAATATTCCCGATGAGTAATTTCCATTACTCATTTTGAGATTGAGACGAACAAGAGAACACACAAATAAGAAAGTAAAGAAAAAGATAATAAATTCAAAAAATTTAGAAAAAACGTTCAGGTTTTACCTAAAAAGATCTGTTGCACAGTAAAAAATTCAAAAAGTGGCTTGGTATTTATTTTTAATACATTTTACTATATTTTTTAACTTTAAAGACGATCTCCTGAAAAATCAAGTTTATATATATATATATATATATATATATATATATATATATATATATATATATATATATATATATATATATATATATATATATATATATATATATATATATATATATATATATATATATATATATATATATATATATATATATATATATATATATATATATATATATATATATATATATATATATATATATATATATATATATTTATATATATGACGTTGTTATGACGTCGCCTCCACATGTATTTTATTATGTCCTCTAGTATTGTGATGTTGAATATCTGGTGAAAATCGGTTTGGTGTTGGTAGACATTTATCATACTCTCTGGACCTTGCTCCTTCGGACTACCACTTTTTTCATTTTAGAAGGAAAAACAACGATGATGTGAGAAGGGGTAAAACAAAATTATTCGAGTGAAAGCCCAAGATTTTTTTGAATAATGCATTGTAATGTTACCAGTGAGATGGGAAAAGCTTACAGAGAATTACAATATATTTTACATTTATATATACATATATATATATATATATATATATATATATATATATATATATATATAATATATATATATATATATATATATATATATATATATATATATATATATATATATATATATATATATATATTATATATATATATATATATATATATATATATAATATATATATATATATATATATATATTTATATATATATATATATATATATAAATATATATATATATATATATATATATATATATATATATATATATATATATATATATATATATATATATATATATATATATATATATATATATATATTTATATATATATATGTATATATATATATTTGTAAAATATGGAATGTAATTAAACTTGTAAAATTAAGATAAAGGAATATTTGATTTTTCATATTAAAAACGACATTGATTCCTGATATATATATATATATATATATATATATATATATATATATATATATATATAAATATATATATATATATATATATATATATATATATATATATATATATATATATATATATATATATATATATATATAATCATAAATAATTAATTGTACGTAGCGCTGGTTCGGATCAAATCTATTGATGACATTCCGTAAATAAAATTGATTGACTTAAAATATCGCTGACTTTTAGCAGATGTTTTGAGGTTTGACCCCTTCTTAGTATGATTCATAAATCTATGTTGGGTATGGTTTTATTCTGATAATGATTCGTTTTTAATATA